>NW_011366419.1:0-1264 GCF_000735185.1 Notothenia coriiceps | reverse complement strand
TGTTTCCTGTAGTGTGTTATAGGGTTTAGTGCATGTAAATGGTCTGCAAAGGCTAAAATCCCCACTCTTCCCTCGTTGCCTGGAACGCCTCCATTGGACTCCTTTCTTTACTTCCAGAACATAGTGACATCATTATGCAACACTCGTGCTTCTACATGTCCCACCCCTTAGCAGACAGAGTTGGCCAGCTAACCAATCAGAGCAGACTGGGATCTGGTTTCAAACAGAGGGTGAAAATATTGATACATTTTTGCATTTTGCTGATTGAAAGATCCTGTTGGAGGGTTTGATAACTTCCTGTTGGAGGGTTTGATAACTTCCTGTTGGAGGGTTTGATAACTTCCCGTTGGAGGGTTTGATAACATCCTGTTGGAGGGTTTGATAACTTCCTGTTGGAGGGTTTGATAACTTCCTGTTGGAGGGTTTGATAACTTCCTGTTGGAGGGTTTGATAACTTCCTGTTGGAGGGTTTGATAACTTCCTGTCGGAGGGTTATTCATTGTGTTGTTATTGTTTATTTTGTGTTAATAACTTCAAACATAGTAAACATACATAAGACCTTTGACACTTGGTGGCTTTTGCACCTTTCAAATGGATGCAATGTCTTATTTGCCTTATTTTTCATACTTGTAAACTAAGAATGATGTGTAGCCTACTTAAATTGCATTTTTCAAGGTTAAAACACAAATGAATTCATTCCATTTGAAGGCAGCAGAAGTAAAAGTTTCCATCAGGAGAAATTGAACTACAGGAGGCAAAAGCAGTTGCTGTGAACGCGCACCCTAAAATAGTAGATACCAAAAGAGTTAGCGTGCCAGAAACCCTCTGATCCCTGTAACTCCACCCGTCTGGGAGCTGGAGGCGACTAAAACAAACTACAGATGCTCTGGGATCACGACTCGTGCTGTTTGGCCTGTCGAGGTGTTGAGCTGTTGTTGAGTCTTTGGTTTGATACCATCCAGAGGGTTTCCCATAATCCATCAGCACTTTATACACACACACACACACACACACACACACACCTTTAACACTCACACGGTTACACAAACACACACACACTCTCTCCATCCATCAGTCAGTGTTTCTTATCTCAGGGGAAACATCTGAGGTAATAGAGAACGACGAGGAATTAGCAACGTTTGCTTTTTTAACAGATTGGCTGTACCACACACACACACACACACACACACACACACACACACACACACACACACACACACACAAACAAATATATATAACTAATAACTACTGATGGCTGATATAA
>NW_011366418.1:0-1721 GCF_000735185.1 Notothenia coriiceps | reverse complement strand
GAAACAAACATGCGTTTGACTTCATTAGTGAATGAAACTTTGTGCCCTTTATAGTCTGTGTCCAATATTGTGTATTTGTGTATATTGTATATCCCATATATATGCTAAGGTCCCGCTACTGACACAATAGCAGTCATTTAGTGTGTGCATATGTGTAATTAAACTCATAATATCAAAATCTCACTCCAGCCACATACCCAAAGTTGGTAACCCTGTTAAAGGTAGGGTAGGTAATTTTGGAGAAACCAGCTCGAGTGCGCTAGAATTTGAAAATACACAACCGGAAAAAATCTGCCACTTCCTTACAGAGCCCCTCCTTCAACACACACGAACGCGCACATGACCAATGAGGGCACGAGATAAGTTTGTGCACAGATGGAAGGCTGACAGGCAGGTAGGCCATCCAGTTATTTTAGCCGGGCCGGCTAAAATGATTGGTCGTGCTTTTTACACTACTACGGCTTCCACAGATCACATATTTTAATGGATTTGTTGTCAAAGCACTTAAGATATTCATTGCTATCGGGATGTTAAGATCATTCCATGGAATATAACAAAAAGTGTTTCTGAAATAAATGACGTACCCCACCTTTAAGGAATCATCTTGTGTTTGGTTTTTTTAAGCTGACAATGAAAAAATATATATGCGTCAAAATCAATATTTCAATTGTTCCCAAGCTTACTCCTATTTAGTACTGACTTTGTATTTCCCCCCATTAAATACAGGGGAATCATCTAAACAAACGGGAATTTAAATGGTTACATTTTTAAGATTTAAGTCAATGAAAGTGGAAAAAATATTGATATATAATTATTTGAACACAGAAATGAATTTCCTCTAGGTCATCTTCTGTGTGATTGGGTTTAGTCAGAGTTAAACATGATAACTCCAAAGAACATGGATCTGCAGTGATTTGAACATTAATCAAGCGTTCAAACCTTACGGTGACAGAAACATGATGTCAGATAATATTTTTTTAATTCAAGGTGTCCTGAGTCATCAGCTGCGTCACCAAAGCTGATTGTTATTCTGTAGGCAAAGGAATAAAGTCTCAGGAGAGAAACAGAAACAGGCAGCAGTGAGCAGGGGAGATACATTGATTTTCCTTTTTTTCCACAATGAAATCACAGCTGAATAAATCCAAGGTTAATTAATTAATGTTCAGCATTAAAGTCTCTTGTGTTTGTCTTGGAGCATTTTCAATTACCGCTCACATGGTGAATGTTTGGAGCAGAGTTGTGTCCTCCTTTAATAATTAACTAGCTGACATCATCCTAAATCAGGCTGAAGAGGCAAACCCCAGAAGAACAAATACAGGAAGACAGGAAGAGGTGAGACTGTTGTTTGTGTTTGTCTCAAAGGACAGAGGTGTCCTTACTTTGTAAGTTTAGGAGAATGTATGCGTGTTACAATGTGAGGTGCAGGTGAACAAACAATACGTGGAGAGAGGGTTTTCTTTAAAAAATAAACAGGCGGTGTATTTCTTAGCCTTCCATATTATTTTACAGGAACACAAAACTTCATGCCTGGTGCTGCGTTCACCAGCAAGGAACAAACACAAAATGCCCCCTCCCCTCTCTTCCCAACCACATTTATAGGAGACTGCCCGCCTTCCCAATCCAACCTGGCCAATCAGGTCATGGTTCTGAAAGCGGAGTGAAGGGTTGAATACAACATTAAACACTGTTGTCTACATTTAATAAAACCCTAAAGGCTTACG
>NW_011366417.1:0-9815 GCF_000735185.1 Notothenia coriiceps | reverse complement strand
AGTGGTCCTTGGTATGAAAAAGTTTGAGAAACACTGCGCTAGTGGATTGTCAAAGGGGGAGCCTCGTTGCGGGGAAATTATACAGATGGCTAGTCCGCCCCTGAAAATGTCTATGCAAACGTTATTATTAATAATAATTTAAAAAATATATATATTAAAAAAATGAATTTTTTTTTTTTTTTTCCATTTTAATTTTGTAATCATCTCGCGACCCCCACCCGGGTGGGGGCATTGTGGGGCAGCATTTTCTCCTCTCCTTTCGGTTAGGGAGGTCCAGTGGTTCCTAAGCTAAAGGAGGTTATAAAGGAAGTTTGAAACCTCCTTTCCTATCATTCTAGAGAATTCGAACGGCACTTATCATGGCTGCCACTGAGGGACTTCCGGGTCATTTCACTCGGTTAGGAAGGTTAAGCTAAATGTACTATTCGAACGCAACCCTAAATCCTTTTGAATACTCCTATCCACTATCCCTTAACCCCGTGACGTTTCACTCAGAGGTCAAGGAATAGGAGATAGGGTTAGAATTTAGGAGCTGATTTTAAACTATCCCAACGCAACCCTAGTGTTTAAGGGGGACCTGAATCACGTGACCATCATCAAGCTGCAGAAACGTCATGCAGTGCCAGTGAAACCAAATCACTATCACAAACAGCATTATAAAGCTTCACACCTTTTACAATTTGCAATACATATTCAGATATAGCCAGAAACGTCCAACCAGCCATCCGAGGCCAAATAGAAAGGCGTGTAAAGAAATGAACAATACATAGGCTACGTTTGCAAAAAGTAGAATGGTATCCAAAAATAATGATTTAATAAAATAAGGTTTATATTTTCACCATTATATATTTGTTCTAATCCAAGAGAGATCAAACGTTTATTAACTAAGGACAGTGTAACACAAGCGTATGGCCTACAAATCCCAAGGTGCATTGCGTCTATTACCATAGCAGCGGGAAGTTGGTTTATGTGTCCGTCATGGAGAATCAGAGCCGAGTTTTCGCTGAGATTCTACCGGCTGCTGCTCGGGAATTCGCCGTTAAGGAAAAGGAGCATGGCTTCGAAATGCGAGCAGTTAATAGCCAAAACACAGGCAACGTTAACCAGGCTCGGGAGATTCAGGTCACGGGAACAGCGGAGGTGTGTTGCCCGGCGGACCGAGTGTCTGTGCGGGTCAATGTGGCCAACAGCAAAGAGTCCGTCAACGAGGTGACCAACAGCATAACACGGAGACTTGAGTACATTTTACAAAGTGTCAGGTAAGAACATACAACATACAATTTAGACAGCAAACCGTAAGCTAGCTAGTAGCTAACGTATGGCTGTAACTCTTGTAATAACAACTTCAGCGGACTACTAAACAAAGTTGTTGAGTAGGAGACGTAGCAAAATGTGGCTAAAAGTATCGATTTCCCTCCGGAATATATCGAAAATAAGTATAAAGTGGCATAGAATTAAGTCGTGGAGTATTATCTATTTATTACTAGTTTTTTCACAGGTACAAGCATAGTTGGTAAGGCAAGAAGCTTGCAGTTCATATAGTATTTCGAATTCGTGTATGCTGTTAAAATGTAGATGTGATTGTGCTTTTGCTAATTTCACCATAACCTATATTGCAGTGAATATAATCAGTTGTTATTAATTCCTTCTGCTTAGACAACATGGTGTCAGTGAAAGAGACACCTCGGTGAGGAGGTTTCTCCACCGGGAGGCAGAACAGTATCACATGGAAGCAGAGGTGGAGTATTCAGATAAACACTAATGATCCAAATGTTGTTGATGTAACTGTCACTGACACTACATGTGTTTTGTTCCCACAGGTCAAGGTTACTTTCTCCGATTTTGATAAGATGGAGCGAGTGTGTAGCGTCCTGCTGGAGAAGCTGGACAAGAGTGTTTGTGTGGGAACGCCACATTTCTTCCACAGTGCTGAAAGCCTGAGTCAAATGAGGTATACAACACACACATTTTATCAGCAGTTTAATATCTTTACAGACTACTTGTAAGTGGTGTGTTTGTCTGTTCTCTAGGCGGCGAGCGTGTGTGTCAGCGGTTGAAAATGCTCAGCAGAAGGCCTGCGAGGTCAGTCAGCTCCTGGGGCAAACTCTGGGACCCCCCCGTCAGGTCAGGGAGGAGGAGACAAGGGAGTGGAGGAGTGAGGATGAGGAAAATGGAGGCAGATGCCGGGATTCTGCACCCCTTCCTCACATTCCCAATATCAGAGCCTCCTCACGGGTGTCTGTCTCCTTCAGCCTCAGAGACAGGAGCAGGAAAAAACTCTAAACACAATCATTTCCCTGACTCATGAAAGCAAAGAGAGGATCGTCACAGTTTGAAGTATTTTTTATTGCTAAAGTGCAGTTTTTTTAAAGGTGGTTTTTCCTTCCTCAGCCAACACTGTCTTGTAAACATTTTATTTTTTTAACCATCCTTTTAAGCATTTGCTGTAATTTAAAATCAGTTGAACATTAAATGAAATGTTGGTAATCATCATTTGTTTTGACACATCAAATGAAAACACTTTGTATTTGTACATCTCAAAGAAATAAAAAGGTCAATTACATTTCAAAAGACACCCTCACATCAAGATCAGGCCAGGAGGGACTCTAAAATGATCCTCATTTTGCTCAAACGTTGCACTTACTTCAGCAATGATTGACTGACTCAAGTAGATATCTTGGAGAAAAAAAAGAACTCGAAAACTGATAGAGGTTTCCCGAACACCTTGGTACAAACAGGAAGTGTAGCTAGCATTAAACCGTGGCTAGGAAGCGATAGCCACCAATCCTCTGTTGTTTTTAGCATTGCTAACATTGTCACCTCTTTGATCCCACATGCAGTTGAGCAGTCATTTGTCCTCCTTCTCGTCCTCTGGAAACATCTCGCTGAGCCAGGGCTGCATGACGAACCGCTCCCCGTCAAAATGTGAGAAGTAGTTTTCCAAGGTGGGAATCTCCGGCTAGAAACATCCGAGAGTGAGTCAACACGTATGTAAAAGTGTGTGATCGTGGGTGTTGATGTGCTGTGCTTTTCCAGTACATACCATTGTCCCAGTGAAGCGCATCAGCTGTGTTTGAGGCAAGTATGCTACCAACAGAGAGGAGGATCCAGGCCCGCTGAACAGCACTTTATAATGAGGCGTATTCTCTGCTTTGGGGACCTGCATGCACATATATACAAATAGTGACAATTATACTTTCCAACAATTATATAAATAAGTCCAGAATTGATCAGGAAGGAAAGGATTTTCAAAGAGCTGCTAACCTCAGAGTTTGAATACACTTTGTCCACCCATTCTTGAGGGGCTCGCAGCTCAGAGTCCCAGCTCACCACCACCCCCACCATGTGGCCCTTACTCTCCATCACCACGTCTCCAACACGCAGGAACACATATGGAGGACGAGGGCTGCGCACTTTCTTTGAGGCTGCAGAGTTAAAGAACAAGAAGAAAATCCTGTGATGCAGTTTTAGCACATTTCACTTTTTTCACAGTAACTTTTCCCTGAACAGTGGAGCACAAACATCAATCAACTCATTTGCTTGCAACAGGCTCCAGATGATTTACCTTAAAAAAAGGTGCACTGATTAAAGCCTTCAAAATATAAAGTAGACACACACCTCCAAAGAATTCCAGGTCATTGTCTAAAAGCATGGTCTCTATGGGGCGCGAGTCTTTTAACTCTTCCTCTTCCAATCCGACTAAAGACCTTCAGGAAGCAAAACATATTGTTAGTATGCACATTAACAAGAGTATCCTGTTCGTTTGTTTCTCTATTGCAACAAAGATGTAACTTTAGAAGATGCAATTGAACATCACTTGTCATAGCATGTCTTAGTCTCAATCAAATTGTTTACAACAAAATTGGCTTTGTGAATGTATTTAGGTATTTTCTGTGTATTTATCTTTGTTTTATGTGTCAAGTTGTCAAAAGCTTTTAGTTCATATTGCATTCTCTTATGTGTATGCCATGTGTTATGTTTATATTAAAGCAATGCCTTAGTCTGTTTGAAAGGTGTTTTATAAATAAAGTCTATGATTATTACAATCACAGTCCCATTTGATTACAAAATATCCAACACTCACTTGGCTCTGGACATCTGCTGGTCTGCCCAGTCCATCCAAGCCGTGCCATTGAGGTAAGATGTTCTCAAATCTTTCCAAATTCTAAGCAACCTGAAACAACATGATTATTATAGACACAAACACTGAAAAGGTAATATTTGGATGCAGTAGTCTTACCATATTTATTACTAGTGACTATACTTTACACATAAACAAGCTTTGTTTAATTTCCCAACACCACATACTTTTTCTGCCCAATACAAAGTTGATAACACCCTGGAACACTGACGCAGTCTTGGATGGATCCTACCGTGCGCTCGCGTGGTAGCGCTGCGTCACCGTGGTGCCGCTCCAGCGCGAGATGAGGTACTGCGCGGGCACAGCGGAGAGCAGCAGCACGAGCTGCAGCACCGCGGGGCGCGTGAGCTGAGGCATGGCCGCGCAGCTGGGTGTCACCGCCTGGACACGGAAACGCGAGTCAGGTGGATGTGGCACGTAGGCTATTGGACCCCAAATCAGTCCAGAGTTGACGTGTAAGCCATGTCTTTAACAGAAAACACACCAAAAACATTTCTATACTGTAACAGACATGTTCTGTGTGTTTGTAATTGGCGGGCATTTGGTTCAACTTCGAATAGGCTACAGTGAAACCTCCATAAACAAGATATGGCACTGCAGAAACCTCGAGGAAATGCATGTACTTGTCAAAAGTTGCTGATAAGAGCAGTTATCACGCCTACCTTGAATTAAAATCCAGTCTTTTCTCCAACTAGCCTATCTGCCACACATTGCGTCAAAGAGAGGCTGTTTGCGCCTTGAAACAGTGACAGGCTTTCAGTTCTCCTTTATTTACATAAGCTCTCGCCCATGCCGTTGTTACCACCTGCGTGTATTTACATTTATCGTCAATATCGCCAAACAAGTAGTTTGTCCAATCGCAGCAGCCCACGGAGGGACCGGCGGTCCTCTAGCGGCTCGCCACGTCAGGAGGAGCCGAATCAGAGAGGCGTGAGCTGCGGGCGGGAACTGGTTCGTCCCGTAGTTTCGCTTCAAAACCATCATGGGCCTTTCTCATGTCACTAATTTCCCCTCCTCGACTCCTATCCTCGTGTCTTAGTCCCACCCACAGGAGATGCAAGCGGAGGAGCCGAGGAGAGAGGAGGGGAAGCAGAAGCCGGTTAGAGAAATGAGAAATCCTCTCCTCTGAGCGGTCATTTTAAAGAGAAGTCCATTAATGATGACAGGAGGCACAGCCCTCTGTCTGATGGACAGAACTGTGTTCATGATGACTTATTTACTTTTTAATTCATTCACAGTGCGGTAGTGAGACAATAACAGGCTACAGATGCAGACATACACACACATATATATATATTTATATAAATATATACAATTTCAGAATCAAATGAGAGCACTCACAGCCAGGGCCGTATCCAGGATTTGCTAAATACAGAGGTCCAAACATGCTAGGGGGGTTCGGGATTTTTGGGATTTTCATGTTCTAGTTAGGTGCTTTTTAAGTCCTGTGGGGGGTCACAAATTGGATAATATATTGATTTCAAACCATGTCAGTGGGCTGCAGCATCAATTATTTTTTAGTGTAATGCATAACAATCAGTTGATTGTTACTATTATGATCTGGACATGCAGAAGAGGCTAAAATGATCAAAAAAAATTGTCAACATTAATTTCCATCTTCTTTAGTCTCTCTGTCTTCTTCCTGTTCATTACTCTCTCTGTCCTCTACTCTTTCTCTTTGTTCAATCTCTCCCTCGTTGTTCACCTTTTGCTCCTCCTCACTTGTCGGAAAATGTAAGGCGGGGCCTCTCATATGACGCACACCTGCACACTTGCTAGCCTGTTCCACTCTTCGTTTTCCGAATGCCAGGAAGGATTCTTGCCTAGCTTCTGAAGGAAGTGACTCGGAAGACATGTGCTACCAAGCAAGCATCTTCGCGATTGAGAAACGATCTCGAGGATTCTGGCTTCCAAGACAATATTTCAAGGATGTTACGTCATCGAGTGCCGCCGAAGGACTGTTCCAATCTCCAGCATACTTGGAATTCCACCGAGGCCGCGTCCTTGGTTTGGGGGAAATTTCGAGGCTACACATGGGTAGACTTCACGTCCTTAAAATCCCCACAATGCTTTGCGCACGGACCAATTTCAAAAACCCTTGCGGAGAATGGCTGAACCGACGCAGCACACATTTAAATGTAAGTATGTAGTGGCGTAGAACATGTGTTGGTAAATATGTTACTTTGTTACATTTGTTTGTTATCACCAAAAATGTGGTCCGTAAAAGTAAAGCAAGTTAATAATTAGATAGACATCGTGAGGTATTTATTTTCGGTACAGTTTATGTTGAAACCGTTAGAGTGGCACACTTGTTAGCCTGTTCCATTCTTCTTCGTTTTCCGAAGCCGTGGCCTGGAAGCATACTTGCTCCGTTTCTGAAGGAAGTGACTTGGTAGTACGCGACTACCAAGCCAGCATCCTCGGGATTGAGAAACACCTCGGTTAGAGCTCCTCCAGAGAGCCTCCTCGACGCTCAATCATGCGCTCAATCCTCTGTCCTGCATTTAGAAAAATTAGATGTCCTTCAACATGGTGCACCGACAACCATTTCCCAGTCACTACCGGAGGACAGAGGATTCGAAATTAGAGGAATAAGAAAGGCCACATGAGGTGAGAGTTGTGTATGCGACATAATTAACTGATCTTTAAGCCTTGTATAGTTTTACTTTAGAGAGAAGAACAAAGCAGAAATAAAAAACCCACATATGCTTTTATTGAGAAAAATACCCAATAAACGTGAAGCCTTAATGTGGAGAATAATTTGAGTTTTGGTAGAATAAAAAAATCTGTCAGGGAAATAAATAACACAATCAACAACATGGAGGAAAAATTTATATGGAAACACAACTGTTTATTTACTTAAAATATTGGTATGAACTAACAGGACAGCAGTACTTCCCTACACATACATTCTAGCTTTAAAATGCTTATTTTTTTTGCATTAAATTATTTTATATATAAAAGTATCCAAACTAACAAAGACATCCTCTTTGACCCGTTCACGTGAAACTGACGCCCCCTTTTCCCCCTTCCCGTCCCACATCCCCATAAAAACGTAATAAAACATCCCAAAAAGCTTCCTCATCATGGCTCACATGCAGCCACTTCACACACCCTCTGTGACCTTTGACCTCTGACCAAACTATTATCCAATCAGAGGCCACAAACAGAACAACTTTGTCCCTCATTATATCACAGCCCCACGGTTAATGTGTGTATGAGCCTCAAAATTCAGTACAGGTAGAGTAAAAGGGCTGATAAAACTGCTGAATCATTGATTTGAAATGTCTCCTAAAAGTATTATTTAGGTTATATCCAAGTGGGAATACACCAACTGATGCTTACAAACCAGTGACTTGCTTTTAAGGCATTTATGACATTATTAGAGGATGTACATTATTACTAACAAAGGTATGGTAACCAGCAGTAATGAATCAACGCTTTAACTTTGACAAATTCCATAAATACAGGTAATGTGCATGATCTGATGATAATGGGGTGATAGCAAAATAACTTCAATGGGAAACAAAACATCTCCATGCATCATCTTATTAAAAACTTCAACCACAACATGACCATTTATTAATGAAATATTAACCCTGTGTTAGCTAGAATTATCAATGAAAACTTTTTTCATGCATGACTTCACGGTGAAAGAAAATAATCAAAGAATGGAGAAAAGTCCTGATGAGTTAAAGGGGCCCTATTATGCTCACTTACAGGTTCATGTTTGTATGTTGTGTCTCTACTGTGACATGTTTCCATGCTTTAATGTTCAAAAAGCTCTTTCATTTTCTCATTCTGTCTGTGCGGCACCTCTTATCACCTGAAACCAGAGCAGTCTGCTCTGATTGGTTAGCGGTTGTGATTGGTGAACCATTTATAGATGTCCGCCCCTTAGACAATCACGTACAATGTATATTACATACAGTTTAGCAGTTATGTGTGTTTGGGTAGTAGTGAGCATAAGACTGGATAGATGAGACTTGTTTTATACTGCACAAGTTGCGAAAATAGTTTGTAGGCTGATTTTTTAATGTAATTTCATTTTGTTAAAGCCGGCTTCAATTTATTTCAGAGAAATCGAGACATTTCTCCATATTAGATTGTTTTGTTGGAGGCATGCAAGGAAAACCATTTTTCAACAAGAATTCAAGGTAACAAAGGGTGAGAGTCTGATATATAAAAAGTCATTTTGGGGGTGTGAAGTACTCCTTTAACTGCTATGTACGGGCAAGATGAGCTAATCAATTGTTCTGGTTTCAAAATGTGAACATCTAAGCAAAATTCGGCAAACAACTTGAATTCATGAGTTTTTTTAAGTTGGCTTGTGTATGTTTGAGCTCATCCCTAACGTTTGAGAAGCCTGGGTCTAAAATCTTGTTTCCACAATCTGCTAATAATAATCTGTGCATATATGTAAATATGATTATATTGATATTGAGATCCAAAGCCTTTGTGTGCCCACAAAGAGTTTATTTTCCCACAAACTATATATTTTCCTGGGTATAGATCATTAGCTTTCGATCTTAAATGCACACCCCCAACAATAGTATTTATACTCATGCCAATAATCGTTTGTTAAGAAAGATGTTTTAGGCTTCTCCATCTGGAATAAAACTCTTCATATACACAATATAAACAAATCTTTTGTGAAGTAAATATAAGCCAGACTGAGTGAAAAATGGTTAATTGTATAATTGACAGTAACCATTCTAACTCGACAGATTTAGCCACTGAATGGTGGTCCTGACCGACAGAAAACACACTATATGTAAAATACAGAAAATAAAACACATTCAAAAGCCATGTAATAAAACCTCAGTGCCCAAAAACACAGAATTTGGCATCCATAACAAAAAAACAACGATAAACAGATGAGATATACGTTCAATATTATGTGAAAAAAAGAGTAATGAAATGAACTAGGGGTATATAGATGTTACGGTCCAGTTCTCCCCAAACCAACAACACCAGTGGCTGATTTGAGCTTTCTGTACTGCGTATGCCGCCATCTTCACAAATTCAGTCCATCGAGCGACACAATATGTTTGTCTCCAGTCTTTTCTCTTTCATTATACACGCCTGTCAGGTGAAGGAAGTCGAGCAGAATCAGCAAGTCAAAAGAAAAGACAGAAAAAAGGCCCGAAAGCAGAAACCGAGTATTAAATATGCCAGAGTAGCGAAGGCACACAATCAGAAAGATGGAAATACGACTTTCTCTCTGCTTTCCGATCCAGTTTGACCTGGCTCAATCCTGTTTGCTCCAGGCCTGACAAAGTGCTAGAACATGCGAGACAGAATTGTGTGTGGATGTGTGTGCGCATGTGTGTGGTCACCATTAAAACATAACAACATTTAAAAAGTTCCATATGTAAATATTTTTAAAATACACAGGGTAACTCCCTCCCGCCGACTGCATTAGGCGCGTTCACACCAAGTACTTTTCCCACAAAGGTTCCTGAGAACTACGATTAAGGTGCATTCACACCTAATAGTCCGCTCTCTGGTGCGCACCAGACCACAGTTTGTTACATTGTTTCATTTTTCAGAAGGTTCGGTTTGCGTTCACACGGGCAAAACTCAAACGGACTATAAACTTTAAACACAAGTCATGTGCTCGGAAATGCTGTTCAACCATTGGTCAGACATTAAGGGGGTAAAAAGGCAAATC
>NW_011366416.1:0-2120 GCF_000735185.1 Notothenia coriiceps | reverse complement strand
TTTTTTTTTATGTTTTCAAATATTATTTTTTAGAATATCTTAGGCCCTCAGACATAGGCGGCGCGTGAGGCTCAGGTTTGGGAAGGCTAAATAACTTTTTTTATCTGACGCTGCCCGCCTCCTGCGCATCTATAAAAGAGATCAACTCAGTGAAAGCACCGCCTGCTGACCAATCAGAGCTCAGTGTGCGGAGTTTAAATCGATCAAGTCATATCACAGGATAAAGGAAATACAGTTTAAACTGCCGTATGCAGAGAAGATGCCGACGTGTCGCACTTTATCATTCATATAATATAATATATCACATTTCCTTTTCAGAGTCAGCTTCTCGAGCCGTATGTGGCCGTGCATCACCTACATTGTCACATACTGTATGCAGAAGTATTATTTTAAGCAACACATTAAGTTGACTAAACACTCAACTCAAATGTAATTTAAAGTCAGATCCACTCGTGTCTTATATGGGGCAGTGATATCAAAAAACTGTTGTACGCTTTCAAACACTCTGTAGTTATTTTTTAACCAGTTGTTCTATATTCACCCTGCAGGTGCAACTATGTGGCTTGTATCCTGGATTATATGTTTAAGTCATGGATGCTTAAAGTTCATATTTGTCTAATATTAGTTTACTTTTCATTAATGAAGTATGACGCTGCGCTGTCCCTATTTGTGATTGGTCAAATGTTGCTAACCCCGCCCCTTTCACGTGAACGCGCTCTCAGCTGGAGAGAGAAACCCTGGCTTGATTTACCGAGTTGATAACCAGCGTCGTACAGTAGGACCGCTTAGCGAGATCTCGTTTGTTAGGGTTAGTTAAGATAACTCAAAACATATCCAGGGTATGTTGAACTGGCTTCGTAGTACAAGGCACAGGTGGCTGCATAGCAGCGCTAATGTCAAAGACACAAACATTATACATTATATTTTTATTTTACCCGGATGCAGTGACACAAATATTTGGGAAGGCTTAGCCTTCCCTAGCCTACAGTACCCGGCGCCCCTGCCCTCAGAGAGGGCCTAGAGGGCCCTGACAGCTCGCCACTGGCATAGAGTCTTTAGAGTGGTAGGGAAGAGAATATCTATTTTCCGTTAAAAGGTCTTGAATTGAAAGGCAACCAGTTTACTTGCACAGTAAACATGTTGCAGCCTCTGGAATAAGACGGACTGCCTCCATTATTTTGGGTTTTGCTCTCCTCCACAAACTACCTGGGGCTCCTCACACTTCGTCTTGCAGTGAAATCAAAGCTGCAGGTTTTCTGGCCGGCAGCAGCAGGGACAGTATTGGCTTTCAGACGGATGAAACCTCTCGAGGTGTGCTCGATTTATTGTTGGAGCCGTGTAAACACCCACTAACGTTGAGCATTAGCTGCTTGTGAGGGATCGAGTGCTATCATCACTTCCAGGGTGTAAACACACAGGAAGCTGCATGTAAACCAAGCTGCAGATTAAATAAAGACAAACTCCACATGAGATTAATCTGAGTACATACGCCATTTTGGGGACAAAAAGGGGAAACTGCTCTCAGGGAAAGACTGCTGGAAATTGTGGAAAACCTATATTCATTTGGTTTATTAATGCTCAGTAAACCCAGTCATCAAATTAGATATGCATATACTTTACTTATACCAAATTGGAACATTGTTTTAGCAGCTTGTTAACAAGGCAATAAACAATATAAAATGTGCAGAATAAGTCGGAATACAACGTAATAGACCAAATTCATACTCAAACAAAATGTACTGACTTATAGTTGCAGCTCTCATGCATTTTTAAATGAAAAAGAAACATTTTTCATGGATTTATCACCCGATACTGAAACATTTCCAACGTTCCCAGAGTGTAAAGGCCCTGACACACAAGCCGATTTCGGCCGTCGTTAGATGTCTGGCCGTCGATGAGCGTCCTGTCGCCCTACTCAGATTGGTGTGTCCCGCGGTATCGGCAAAAGAAATCACTCTGATTGGCTGTTCAGCTTAGCGAAACACTGTTCAGCTTAGCGAATGGGAGTGGAGCAGTACAGTACTTAAGTAAATGTACTTTGTTACTGTCCACATTACATTAAAGTGGACCTATCATGCTATATTTGAATAATATATTGTAGGGCCATACATATATAAAAC
>NW_011366415.1:0-2115 GCF_000735185.1 Notothenia coriiceps | reverse complement strand
TTCGTGTTATCGTCACAAAGTGTAATCTATTGATTCGTGTTCACCAACATGATTTTCCCTATTTTTGTCGTCTCACACAGAACGTATTTTAAAAGCAATGTATTTCTACTGGTAGTATGTTTCGTGCCTGCACCACGTCTTTTTGTCCGGTCGGGTCTTGGAAGACCGGAAGCTGTGTGGTTCATAGTAACATTTTCTTACTCAATATCAAGCCACGATTATTGGTTTTATTTTAAATTGTATAATGTCGGACTTTATTTGCCGTCCGCGAGGAAAATAAATGTGGCTCAGAGCCTCAGAATACTGAAATCTGTATTTTTTAAATATTTTTTCCTTCTAATTTGTTATTATTTGGTGCAGGCACGAAAAATACTACCAATAGAAATACATTGCTTCTAAAATCGTTCTGTGTCAGAATACTGAATCTGTATTTATTTGAATCTTTTTTTCCTTCTAATTTGTTATTATTTACGTAGCTTTTAAAATCGTTCTGTTTGACACGAAAAAAAATGGGGAAATCGTGTTGGTGAACACGAATCAATAGATTAATTTAGTGACGAAATACGAAATGCCGAGAGCCTGTGTTGATACTTGTGTTAACCACAGACCTCTAACAGCCATCTAACACTCTATTAAGTCTGTTTTTCCCTAATATGCAAGTAATACATCCTGGCCGCATAGTTTCTCTTAGTCAAAAATACAAAACATGTCCTGTGGTGTGTGAACCCTGAACACAGTCCTAAAAGCATCATCCATGTCTACGTCTGTTAAGCCTTACATTTGAATGATGGTGCTTTAAACCTCACCTGGATTTTATCCGAATATGAGACAGTTGAAATGATGAAGTGTGAACGTGGCCTTCCCACTAAGGTGCTACTCATGAACAAGGCCTGCAGGTTGTTTACTTTCTCTCCCGTGTTCGAAATGAAAAGAGTGCTGCTGTGAATGGCAATGTCTCCTTTTAATCAAATTGGATTTCCAAAGCAGCAGCAGCAGCCATGTTTTGTCTCAACAACATTCTTACGACCACCGAATTATCATATGAGAGACAGGAGTGTGAAATAAAGCTGTAATTAAGAGGTGTGATGGGAAAGGAGGTCTAGCGAGAGATAATTCTTGGAACAGATGTGTTTCAGCCCACAGGTGGAAGATGGAGAGTGACTCTGCTGTAATGACTGCGGCAGGAAGGTCATTCTGCTGGTTTGGAGTAATCAGGGAGAGGAGGGGAGTGATGAGAAACTAGAGAAGAGCTCAACACGTGTGGTGAGTTTGGTTCATCTGGAACTGGATCTTAAAACTAATGTGTTTTAATTTCAGAAGATGAGCATCATAGGATGAAATTCAATTAGTACTACTTTAAAGCATGTGTGTCTCTGTAGTTTTCGTAAAGAAGTGGAATTCTTTGCCGAATGATTTAAAGGGCTGTAAGAATATTTGGTACCACTTTACAATAAGACTACCCTTATAAAGGATTCATAAAGGGCTTATAATTAGCTTATTAATTAGGTTGTAAACACTTTATTAATCAGTAAGAACCATTTATTATCCAGTTCTAAAATAGTTTTCATACGTTTTTGAAGGCTCACTATTTGGCAAGATGACCAAGCCTTATATTGGCTGCCTAGCTTACTTCGTCTTCTTCACCAGCCAGCATCCTTGGTGTATCTGTTGTTCACTGAGTTGATTCCCCCCCATCCATCTTGATGTTTCTTGGCATCTCTTTATGACCATTTATTTACGAGTTACTAACATTTATAGTTGCCAAAAGGGAGCCTTATTGTAAATTGTAAAACACATTCCCATTTATTGAATGAGTTACTAACTTTTCTAATAAGGCTTAGCAGTACAGATAAATGTGGGCTCACTATTTGGCAAGCAACCGGTCACAGTTGCCCTGTTTATCTCATGTCTTATAAAAGCTTATTAAGGATGTATAAAGTGTTCACAGCCTAATTAATAAATGAATTACAAACTATTCGTGAACCCTTTATAAGGGTAGTCTTATTGTACAGTGGTACCGAATATTTTAATGTTTAAGAAAATGTATAAAGAAAGCGTACTTAGACAGTTTGAAGTTGACTGTTGATTGTGTTCTGGTTTTATGTTCCAGTATTT
>NW_011366414.1:0-2824 GCF_000735185.1 Notothenia coriiceps | reverse complement strand
CACTTCTGCATACAGTATGTGACACTGTGAGTGTTGCACGGCCAGATACGGCTCAGCTGACTCAGATAAGGAGATATATGATACATTATGATGTGATATGCCGTGGACTGTACTTAATGTTACTCTGATCCGGTTACTTATGTTGTGGCAGATATTTAAGTAAG
Source organism: Notothenia coriiceps (assembly GCF_000735185.1). NCBI lineage: Eukaryota > Metazoa > Chordata > Actinopteri > Perciformes > Nototheniidae > Notothenia > Notothenia coriiceps. Next base: position 2,660 of record NW_011366414.1, on the reverse strand, counting down.
CTTTCTTAACGCTAATGTTCTAATAGTCAGATTGCTCTGAAGATGGGAGGTGATATTCTATTAATGTTCACGTTCACACAGTCGGTGATTTTTGCCGGCCGTCTTTCCTGCAACGGCAGCTTTTCTGTATTTCCTTTCTCCTGTAATATGACTTCATCACTTTAAACTCCGCACACTGAGCTCTGATTGGTCAGCAGGCAGTGCTTTCACTGAGTTGAGCTCTTAGCCTGCAACCTAACCTGCTCCGGGGCAGGTTAGCCGCTCAGCATCAGTTACCATGGAGATCTAGCCCGCTAAAAAGAGAACCAGCTTCGTAGGACCGGAAACCCAGAGTTTACCTGAAGTTAGCCGCTAAGAGAACATCCTGCTTCGTAGTACAGGCCTCAGGTGTTAACCTGGTGTTAACCTGTTGTTTACCTGTTGTTACCTGTTGTTTACCTGTTGTCTACCTGTTGTTAACATGTTATTTACCTGTTGTTAACATGTTGTTTACCTGTTGTTTACCTGTTGTTAACATATTGTTTACCTGTTGTTAACCTGTTGTTTACCTGTTGTTTACCTGTGTAGGAGCAGTTCATCGATGTGTGTAAGACGCTGTACAACATGTTCAGTGAGGATCCAGAGGAGCAGCAGCTGTATCACTCCATCGCCACGGCAGCCAGCCTGCTGCTGAGGATCGGGGAGGTCGGGAAGAGGTTCGGGAACAGGAAGTCAGAGGCCCCGCCCCATGAGGCCCCACCTACTGAGGCCCCGCCCCCTGAGGTCCAACCCCTTGAGGCCCCGCCCCCTGAGGCCCCGCCCCCTGAGGCTCCAGGTGAGGCTCAGGTGTGCCGGGCTCTGGAGGACGCTCAGCTGGAAGACGTGTCCTCCTCCGTCTCTCTGCAGGATGAGGACTCTGCTCTGATTGAAGAGCAGAGACAGGGCAGCGAGCTGGATGCTGATTGGTCGATCAGCTTTGAGCAGGTGCTAGCGTCCCTGCTGACGGAGCCGCCGCTGGTCCATTACTTTGAGAGGAAGAGAGACATCCAGAGCAAGATGGCCGCCTGCAAGGCCCAGAGAGCCGTGGAGCGCCAGACAAGCTCCGCCTCCGAGCATGACCTCACACAGCTGTCCCCCTGACAAGCTCCGCCTCCGTACATGACCTCACACACCTGTCCCCCTGACAAGCTCCGCCTCCGAGCATGACCTCACACACCTGCCCCCCGCGACAAGCTCCGCCTCCGAACATGACCTCACACACCTGTCCCCCTGACAAGCTCCACCTCCGACACGACCTCACACACCTGTCCCCCTGACAAGCTCCACCTCCGACACGACCTCACACACCTGTCCCCCTCACAGGCTCCGCCTCCTCACACGACCTTCACCCTTCTCACCTGTACAGTATTATCAGAATGATTTCAGATGTGCTTCGTTATAAAACCGCAGCTCCTCTGAAAGCTTTATATATTAATCATAACCTTTATAACACACACACACACACACACACACACACACACACACACACACACACACACACACACACACACACACACACACACACACACACACACACACACACACAGAGACACACACACACACACACACACACACACACACACACACACACACACACACACACACACACACACACACACACACTTTTTTATTAATCATGTCTGACCACCTGAGACTTTTATTTTGAAGTCACTGACGCCTTTGTGATGTTTGTGATGACATCACTGTTGTTTACTTCCTGTTGATGTGATGATGTCACGGGATGTTTTTAATATGTCTTTATTCTGCTTTTACGTCCATGTCAGTTGTTGTCTAATAAACAATGAAGTGATGCCCGTCTCTTCTTCTGTGGTGCTGACTCGTTCACAAACATGAGGGGAAACTAGTGTAATGATAATAAAGTAAAATGAAAACAGAAACCAGGCGGTAAATAGTTGTTGTTTCTAAATTAAATCATTCAAGTCTGCAGACTACAGAGTAACAAATAAAGCCAGAGATCTGTAGTGATGGACTCAGACTCAGAGCGTGAGTGTGTGAGTGAGTGTGTATATATATATATATATTAGCTGTACACTTTACGAATATAATGTTTTTTTATGGACATCTTTACCATTTAATCTCGTCCAACTGATATTGCTGCTGTCACTCCTCGGCTCTTCTTCAGTTCAGGCATTTATCAAACCTGGCAACTCCAGGTTTCCTAGCAGCTGTCAATCAAAGTCCAGTGGCTCCGCCCCAAAGTGTCAAAAACTTTTCACGCGCGCGCAGACAGACTCCACGAGTGAGTGAGGATGACACTCCCGCGAGCAAGCAAGAGGGCTGTCTCTCTCGTGAGCGAGCGCATAGCCGCATAGGGTTTAATCTGCGCGCGAGTCATTTTATGCGCGTGTAAAAGCACATTTCCCGCTCGTAAATAGCTTGTTTTGCGCTTGAATATTGACCCAAATCTGACTCCATAGATATCTGACTCCATAGATATCCAGTCTCTGATAGTGTTACGTTATTATAAGAGTGCTCTCATACTTGTTTGATTCTGAAATTGTATATATTGATATACGTGTGTGTGTGTGTGTGTGTGTGTGTGTGTGTGTCTCGTCTGTAGCCTGTTATTGTCTCATTATACCGCACTGTGAATGAATCAAAGTAAATATATAAGTCGTCAT
>NW_011366413.1:3559-7477 GCF_000735185.1 Notothenia coriiceps | reverse complement strand
TGGAGGTGTGCTCAGAGTGGAGGTGTGCTCAGAGTGGAGGTGTCCTCAGAGTGGAGGTGTGCTCAGAGTGGAGGTGTCCTCAGAGTGGAGGTGTGCTCAGAGTGGAGGTGTCCTCAGAGTGGAGGTGTGCTCAGAGTGGAGGTGTCCTGAGACTGGCGCCTGCAGGCAGGCTCCCATGCCGAAGGCAGTGCTGCCCCTGGTCAAATTGGGGCCCTACGCAACATTTTGTCAGAACAAACCTTCTGGATGTCGGTGATGTCGGCCAGTTTGATGACTTTGTTCCTCTTGGAGGATCCAGATCTGGAGCTGGAGCTCTCAAAACACAGATGACTGAAAACACAGAGGAACAAACACGGATCCAGTTTTACACGTTTCACAGTGTTTATTCTGCACTTGTGTATTTTAAAATGTAATGTACGGAGAGTAAAGTTTGGAGAAATTTGACAATTTGTTCTGATCTTCTATAAATACTACGGCCTCAGCTTGATCTCAAAACTGTATTGCAGTCTCCCTCCTCATCTGTGTTCCGTCTGAAAACATTGTGCGGGAACAATAATCAATGTGAACAGGAAGTGAGGGACTTACTTCTCGGTGACGTAGAGGTATCCGTTGCGGATGTAGTCAGTGGGCGACTTCCTGTCTCTGTTGATGAGGCAGCAGCGCCAGCCGCTCTCACACACTGACACACAAAGAGTCAAACATCACTACATGCAGGAGGGTCAGGCAGCTTCTTGTGGGAATGAGGGCGTGTCCAGTGCTTGAAGACTCAATGTATTTACTTTTAAGGGTCATGCATGTATAAAGACATTAGTATTTTTCATTAGAGGTTAATTTATGTCACTGTGAAGCAGTTAGACCTACCTGTTGAAGATTAAACTAGTAATTGCCGTTAGTAACTGTGTAATATATACCTGGCTGCTATATCTTCAGAACTGTTACAGGATGTGTATTTTGTAAATTGTGTAATTATTTTAATTATGTTTTGTCTTTAATATTTGTTGTTATGCTTCTTAGGTAACATTAAGCTGTCTTTGGTTCTTTTCTGCTGTAACAAATGTAAATGTCCCCTCTGTGGGACTAATAAAGGTATTCTGATTCTGATTCTGATCATTTAACAATAATCTGAATAAATATTGATTTTGCTCAATTCTTAGCTACGGTCCAGTAAAGAAAGGTTGTTTTAGATTAAAGACTTGTTTTCTACTTTAATTCAAATAAACAAACACAACAAATGCAAATAAACGGACGGGACAGAAATTCAAATAAACAAAAGCAACAAACACATATCTAGAGTTCCTGCCAACCTGTCAGGGGCCGCTCGCTCTCCTGCAGGTTGAACACTTCGTGGAAAGCTCCTCTCTTGGTGCTGCTGTATCGCCCTCCGTCTTCATCCCGGCTCGCACTGAGAGGAGCCGCCGGGCCGACGCTGCCCCGCCCGCTGGATAACGTGACCTGGAGGGGGGGGGGAGGGGGGGGGATACTAGCTTTAAAAATCAGCAGCAGAGAGGATCTGTGGGGACGTCCTGAACATCACTGTGAGACGAGGCTATTGTTGTTCCAACCAATGGATGCATTATCAGTGTTAATCACACTAATATGGATTTGACAGCTGTGTTCGCTTCACAGAGTATCTTTTCCAGAGTAGACGTGAAAGACTATTCCCAGTTATGCAGAGCAAAATGTGACGTTGGTAGTGAAGAGAAGAAGAACCAACTTCAATATTTGTTTACCTGACCCAAAATTGTACCTAAAAACTAAAAAAGATATTGATACAAACCGTTTAACATTAGTTTGGACACATGAACATTTGGTAGGATCTAAGAGTGACCTGAGGATGGCGCCAGAGGAAAGGAGACATTCAAATATCAAGAAGAACAATTCTGGTGATTATCAATGTGTAGAAGTTTTACCTTTATTACAAACCTGAAAGAAATTGAGTAAAAGAGGCAACATTTGACGTATAGGTTTATGATATCTCAAACTAACACCATCACAAACACTACCAGCAGCTGAGAGGGGGGGCATTAGTGTCACTACTTATCTAACTACAATAAACACTGCTGACCTCCCCACACACACACACACACACACACACACACACACACACACACACACACACACACACACACACACACACACACACTCCTACCTGTTCAGACTCAGACAGCTGTGAGAGAAGAACAAATGAAAACTGAAAAACCAGGAACACCAGGAACCAGCTGCTGGGACCAGTAAGAACCAGAGGTGGAGGGAGTATTGCTTTACTTCATAAGAAGTAGTAATATTACAAGTCATTAAGTAAAAGTCCTGAAATAAAAAAACATTCCCAAGTATTACAATGAATTACCGTTTTATAATAATTGATGCATTTAAGTGCATCACTTTAATGTTGCAACTGTTTTCTGGATATTTCTTATTCTAATTTTTTTTCTGTACATTTTGTGGATGTATTTGAGGTATTCTGTGTATATATCTTTTAGGTATTTTCTGGATATCTCTTAAATATTTACTATGAACTTTCCTAGATATTTTATGGGGGATATTTTCTACATATTTCTGGATATTTTCCTGGTATTTTCTGGACATTTCAGAATGTGTACTGACCCTCCTGGTGAGCGTGGAGCCGCCGCGCTCCTTCAGCTGCAGGTCGGTGGGCAGGTGGGTCCAGATGATGAACGGCGTGTCGAAGCGCTGCCTCAGCTTCGGACAGCTCTTGAAGAGGAAGTCGATGACGAAGAACTTTATACCTGCGTACACACCTGAGCAGAGAGACAAGTCTGAGACGCTGAATATCTAATTCAATCTGTTGTTCAACTTAATACAATGTACAGAAATGTATTAAATGCACGATTACTCAAATAATAATTACAATCACAGTTTATGCTTCCTACCAAAAACCTCATCAACTGCGATATCGACATTTAAACACAGATCAGATCGGCTGCATATTAACTAGGTGCTTCCTAAACTAATAACCAGCAGGGGGCGCTTGGAATAAGGAAACTTTGCAGCAGAGAGAAGAAGAGTAAGATACAAAAGTGTAGGAGGGCAAAACTAAAATGCACTGAATTCAGGTGAAGAAAAACGTCATGTTAAATCCCATAAAGATCCAAATATGCGTTACTTAGCAGGAATTCAGCAGTTATTAAATGCTAGATGCAACGTTCTTCTTACTTAACACTTTTGTACTTTTAGTGGGTGAACTTTAATATGCAGGACTTGTAACAGAGTATTTATACAATGTGGTATTAGTACTTTAACTTAAAGGTGGGGTAGGTCATTTTGGAGAAACCAGCTCGACTGCGCTAGAATTAGAAAATACACAGCCGGAAAAAATCTGCCACTTCCTTCCAGAGCCCCTCCTCCAACACACACGAACGCACACATGACCAATGAGGGCACGAGATAAGTTTGTGCACAGATGGAAGGCTGACAGGCAGGTAGGCCATCCAGTTACTTTAGCCGGGCCGGCTCAGATGATTGGTCGTNACTTAACACTTTTGTACTTTTAGTGGGTGAACTTTAATATGCAGGACTTGTAACAGAGTGTTTATACAATATGAGGGCACGAGATAAGTTTGTGCACAGATGGAAGGATGACAGGCAGGTAGGCCATCCAGTTACTTTAGCCGGGCCGGCTAAAATGATTGGTCGTGCTTTCTACAGCGCTACGGCTTCCAGAGATGACATTTTTTATGGATTTTTTGTCAAAGCATTTAATGTATTCATTGCTATCGGGACGTTAAGAGCATTCCATGGAATATAACAAAAAGTGTATCTCGAGCCGGTTTCTTAAACTTACCTACCCCACCTTTAAGTAAACCATTTTAGTACTACTTAAGTACATGTATAAGTATGTAATAGTGTGTGTGTGTGTGTGTGTGTGTGTGTGTGTATGTGTGTGTGTGTGTGTGTGTG
>NW_011366413.1:0-3519 GCF_000735185.1 Notothenia coriiceps | reverse complement strand
CTCACCTAGGGCAGCAAATTGGTTAGAACCGGCGCTGATCGTGTAGGAATGACGGGTTACAAGACGTGTTACAAGACGGGTCGGGGGTTTGGCGGTACCACTGCAGACTCTCTATATATATATATCGATGAACAAACTATACACACACACACACACACACACACACACACACACACACACACACACACACACACACACACACACACACACACACACACACACACACACACACACACACACACAATTACATTTCTGTCCATGGGCCATCATTCCTCTCTGACGTGGAGCAAAGTGTGTGACTCACTTCTTGATTTTCTCCAGTCTGTTCGCCATCCTGCCAAACAGGTTCTGTGACACAAAAGGAAAATTATTTAATAATAACAAGAAGAAGAAGTTTATTTAGTATAGCACCTTTCACAGCAATAAAATCACAAAGCGCTTCACAAGAAAGAACAAAAGTTCAAAACTAAGACCACAGAAACATGAATGCAATAACAACATGAGGCAGAAAGGTCAACATAAAACAAAACACAGATCACGTGGAGTCCCGAAAGAAACAAACATAAAAACAGAACACATCTCAAGTAGAAAAAAAGCCAATGTAAAAAGATTGGTCTTCAGTTGTTTGTTTGTAGTGAATCTGTCTGAGCTGTCTCACGCTGACGTAGCTCCGCTGAACTCTCAGTCTCGTCTCACCTGAGCTTTCTGAGCGACGTCAAGAACCAGCGTGAACTTCTCCGACACCGTCAGGTCTTCTTTGGGAGGCTCCTGGAAAACAGAGGAGACAATAAGGAGATACAAACTGACACATGTCAATCATCTACACAACTAGTGACCATTACAACGCAACTTCCCCAGCTAATTACTCGCATTAAGAAATATACTGTATGTTTGAATGAGAACTTCCACAACTAACATGTTTTTGTATTGAAACCATAACCTTATCATATATGTGTTATTATGCATACCTTTCAAGAACAGGAATCTAAAAAAGTCAGGTCTAAGAAATACAATATAGAAAAACTTAGGTAGTGTACATGAAAGTTCCTTAAAATTGAGTAAACTTAATAGCAATGCAAGTTACATTCAAATGTTATGTTTTTGAATGCAAATCTGGTATTATTTGAATAAATATGAGTTGATTTGCATACTTTTCAAGAACAGACATTTGAAAAATAAGTAACACAGGTCATTTGAATGTATCGGACATACAGAAATGTATGTAAAATACCCTAAACCACCTCAAAATTGGAATAGGTTACATGGAATTTTTGATATTAAAAAGGCACAACCGTTTTTAATACCAAATTAGAATACAAATGAATTATTCGTCAATTAAAAACCTACTTTTCATGACCATTCAAAATAATTCCACTATTTGACATGACATAACATGAAATGCCGTCCCGCAGCCACCAGGTGGAGCTGTTAGTCTGTCACACTAACTTCCTGTTCACCTGTCCATGTAGCCTGTCAGGACACTTTCAGATTTGAAATGGATATTTCTTTTCATGTTGAAGATAAATCACAGAGAGATTTCTCACCACGGGCTCGGAGACTTCAGGTACGATGCTCCACTGGATCCTCCAGCCTCTGAGAGCAGTGCATCATGGGAACACACAGGTAGATATGAGATCATTTCACACTGTCTAAATATATCTGTTTGTCAAAGATTTTGAATTCAAGCTGCTCAGAATCATTGGTTCATTTTTAAAACACGGTGAGTTACCTATCTGTCAAGAATGGAATAAAAAACATCATTAAAACATTTTAATTAGTGACGTTTCCTCGACCTGACTGAAGTACTTTACTCCATTTTACAATCTTAAACACATAGTTAACCCTCTTCTATTTCCCATCGAGTAGTTTTAAAGAACATACAAGTCATAAAGTTACGTATACCGGGGTCTAAGTACCCTAAACGAGCCAGAATCAACAGCTCATTAATGGAGCGTCTGAGAAATAGCTGTAACTAACAATTATATTATTCAATTGATTGTTATCATAAATCCCAGATAACAGTGTCAATATCCTACCAGTTCCTCACAGGTGATGTGTTAAAATGTCCTGTTTTTAAGTACAAATTCCAAATATATTCTGTTTAATATGATATGAAACATAAAAGCAGTGAATCTCAACATTTTTGAAAGCTGAAAACAGCATTTTCTGCAATTTCTGCATGAAAAATAACATTTACGGTAAATACTTTTTCAAAATAGTTTCAGAATATTTTCTCTGATAAATTAGTTGACAGGAGTTAAGATGCATAAATGTACTGAAACCCCCCCCCCCTGATCTATTATTGATCTGATTCACCTGCATGTTACTTAAATTGCCTTTACAAGAAGATTCATGTAAACCTGATTAACAGGGTGTTTCTCAATGTCGAGGACGCTTGTCCTCCAAGTCAGGTCCATCAGAGGCTAGGCAAGAATCCTTCCTGGCATTCGGAGAACGAAGAGTGGAACAGGCTAGCAAGTGTGCAGGTGTGCGTCATATGAGAGGCCCCGCCTTACATGTTCCGCCAAAGATTTTGGAAATTGGTCCGTGCCAAAGCATTGTGGGGATTTTAAGACCGCGGAGTCTACACATGTGCAGCCTCGAAATTTCCCGTACGCCGGCCTCGGTAGAATTCCAAGTATGCTGGACATTGGAACAGTCCTTCGGCGGCACTCGATGACGTAGCATCCTTGAAGTAGTGGCAGTTTCTGAATCTCGAGGATACAGGCTTCCAAGCCAATATTTCAAGGATGCTACGTCATCAAGTGGCGCAGTTGGACCGTTCCAATGTCCAGTATACTTGGAATTCCACTGAGGCCGCGTCCTTGGTTTGGGGGAAATTTCGAGGCTGCACATGGGTAGACTTTGCGTCCTTAAAATCCCCACAATGCTTTGCGCTCGGACCAATTTCAAAAACCCTTGCGGAGAATGGCTGAACCGACGCAGCACACATTTAAATGTAAGTATGTAGTGGCGTAGAACATGTGTTGGTAAATATGTGACTTTGTTACATTTGTTTGTTATCACCAAAAATGTGTTCCGTGAAAGTAAAGCAAGTTCATAATTAGATAGACATCGTGAGGTATTTATTTTCGGTAAACTTTATGTTGAAACCGTTAGAGTGGCACACATGTTAGCCTGTTCCATTCTTCTTCGTTTTCCGAAGCCGTGGCTAGGAAGCATACTTGCTTCGTTTCTGAAGGAAGTGACTTGGAAGTACGCGACTACCAAGCCAGCATCCTCGCAATTGAGAAACACCCAGTGGCTCTGGAGCAGCTTTCCTCGACATTGAGAAACACCCACTGTCTCTGATTGGAGCCGTGTGATTGGCTGAAGGAGAGAGAGGGGCGGGGCTTACACTGACCTGGCGATGAGATAATTTAAAGAGAGGCGGACGATGGCGAGGAACAGGAACATCGGGATGGCCCAGCCGTGCCACGCTGCATACATGTAGACCTGCAACACACACACACACACACACACACACACACACACACACACACACACACACACACACTC
>NW_011366412.1:0-1683 GCF_000735185.1 Notothenia coriiceps | reverse complement strand
AGAATAATGCACTTGAAGGTATCAAAGCTTTGTGATTGGCGTGACCCCATGTGTCGGGGCGTGGCTGGTGGGCAGTGGGCACTAGTTCGCTGACGTTGTCCGTGTCAACAGGAGTGACAGTCCGCACACACACAAGACCGCAATTATGGCAGAAGCAAAAAAGCCCAAAATATATAATTTTCACTCCGAGTGGGAGGATGATGATGATTGTGTGTGTGTGTGTGTGTGTGTGTGTGTGTGTGTGTGTGTGTGTGTGTGTGTGTGTGTGTGTGTGTGTGTGTGTGTGAGTGAGTCAGGAGCTCAGAATAGAGAAGCGGGTTATAAGCATTTTAACCTTCTCTAAATGTTACTTCAAAAATATCAGTTCTTACACAAACCTCTTCACTTACTGTACCATGGGTTTATATTCTCTGTATTACCCTTGTTGTTGTTGTTGTTGTTGTTGTTGTGCACTGAGGCTGAACTGGAGGATCAACACTGAGCAGGAAATATATTTGGTATTCTCTCTGATTCTGAAAACTCAGATATAAATTGTATATTTTAATCAATGTATACATGTTGTGAGTTTGATCATAATGTGCACTGCCTTCAGTTCTGTGTATTTATATTCAATATATCCTGCACTATAGTATTCATAACTTCTACTGATGATATATATTTACTTCCCAGATTAGCAGAAAAGTCTCATTTATTTAATATCACATTATCAATGCTGTGTATAAATAAATATATATATATTTATATATATATATACACACGTGTGTGTGTGTGAGTGTGTGTATGTTCCTGTTTCCAGTCCTCACGTGTCTGCAGATATATAGTCTGTTCTTCCTCAGAAACACACACACACACTGTGAGCTTATTTACACTTTATCATTTTGCTCTTTGTCCTGAGCAGCGGATCTTCAGGGTGAGTTTGTTTTAATATTTAATATTCCTGTCTGTTTAATATCTAACGTGTTTGATATCTAACGTGTGTTTACCGTGTTTAACATCTAACATTTTATTAAAGTTTTATAAAAAATGAATATCAAAACTCATTTCCTGATCTATACTGTAAATAATAATATGTGTTGTTATTATTCTGTATTATTTTGTATTAATATTATCTATTAATGTTATCTTTATTTGTTTATTTATTTTATTATTTTACCTGTGACTCTATTTTCAGAATATGTCTCATATTTAAAACTGTTTGTCATCGACTCATCAATCATGTGACATTTTAACTGTGTGTGTGTGTGTGTGTCTGTCTGTCTGTCTGTCTGTCTGTCTGTCTGTCTGTCTGTCTGTCTGTCTGTCTGTCTGTCTGTCTGTCTGTCTGTCTGTGTGTGTGTGTGTGTGTGTGTGTGTGTGTGTGTGTGTGTGTGTGTGTGTGTGTGTGTGTGTGTGTGTGTGTGTGTGTGTGTGTGTGTGTGTGTGTCAGATGTGTGTTTCCAGGTTTCTGCGGTGTGTGTCCTTCTCTCTGGTTCCCATGGCGATCGTCTGCATGCTATGCAATGTCCTGCTGCTATTTCCTGATCTGAAGATCCACTTCCTGTTGGAGGGTCATGTGACCAGAGAGGCCACCTGGGCCCCGGGGCTATGGGGGTCCGGGGTCCTGGTGAGTGTGTGTGTGTGTGTGTGTTTGTTTGTGTGTGTCTGTGCATGTGTGTATGTGTGCGTGTGTGTTTGTCTCTGTGT
>NW_011366411.1:0-7228 GCF_000735185.1 Notothenia coriiceps | reverse complement strand
TAGTGCGTTTTGATTCGATGCTGAGTACAGCCAGGCTTCACAGTCTCTTCTCTGTCATTGTAGACTGCACATACCTCATTCCTTCCGTCTACTTGGGTCCGAATCATAGACTGTATATATAAAGGTCCGAATGTGCCGTCCCGTTCAAATGAAATCGCAGCCAATCACATTTCCTCGCTCGCACCGGGGGCGGGGTTACAAGGCTTGCGTCTTGTGCTGCATTCACTTGCACTCGGACATTAGGGATTTTCTCTCGTAAATGTCCGATGAGCCACAACTTTTATTTAAAAAACAAAGCTGCCAACTGGGGTGGCAGCTGGGGTGGCAAGGCTATTTTTAGGGGGGCAGTTTCCACCCCATGCCACCCCGGTAGATCCGCCCCTGCTTGATCGGTACTTGCTTTTGATTAAAAGTCAATGCGGAAAACCTGCACTCTCACAGGTAGGCAGAGGTGAAGGGAATGAGCACATTTACAGCCTTTTGGCGAGGTGGGGGAACTCTGTCTCCACAGACAGCCAAAAGTGTGCAAGTGACGTTTTCTGGCAGACGCTGTCTCCTCTCTCACTTTAGGTAACTTCAATAAAAATCAATCCATGTTGCCGCTCGCATAAAGTTAGCTGAAGTTAACGAGCTAGATTTCACTGTTTCTCGAAAAAGAATTGTCACGCTGCGCCTCCCCTGAAGCTCTCTGGCGCCCCCCAGGCTTTCACACTTTGAAAACCGCTGCTCTGATACATGAGCTTTCTTGTAAGTAAGGATTATAATATTTTCTACAATGAGTCCTTCTTTGTGAACCGTTAGGCCACATCCGTAGGAATATGATAAACACCGTGCTACTCACCAGCGTGTTTGAGCGTCCACGGCTCCTTTCCTCTGCAGATCCAGTAGAAGATCCCGGTGTAGACCATGCCCCCGTACAGACCAAAGTAATTGTGGAAGGACGGCCGGATGTTTCTGACTGCGTACAGCTCTTTCCACACCCACGAATTCTTCAAGTTCTCAGCGTACTCGGGTACATGGAGGCCTTGGGAGGATTCAAATAAAGAAATGACACACGCACACATTGAACGAATGTCCTCGCTGTTGTCACACAAAGCCTTGAATAATATGGCCTTAACCAGTGAAGGTTTACAAAAGAATGACTGTATTTCACCAGGGATTTCAAGCTTAGGTACATGGAGGCCTAGGGAGGATTCAAATAAAGAAATGACACACACATTGAATGAATGTCCTCGCTGTTGTCATGCTGACCTTTCCTGCACATTTGTAGCACAAAGCCTTGAATAATATGATAACCAGTGAAGGTTTACAAAAGAATGACTGTATTTCAACAGGGATTGCAAGCTTAACATTTTCCATTAGAAGGAATAATCCCTATAAAAAATATTTCACATTTAAATAAGTGGATTTTTTTTTACGGCACCTTTTTGTGGCAAAAACACTCTGCCGTTACATTTTGAGAAACATTAAATTGCATCAAACTCAATAAAACTGGAATGGTAGCAGACTTAGGGGCGGATAACTTCAAACTCTGGCGCATGAAAGCAATACTATCTGGACAGCACAAGACCACTGCAAGTAATGAAGTTATTTGGGTAAATATAACCTTAAAGATATAATTATTCATCAGTTTTTCTCTTCCTGACTATCGACCATTTGCATTTGAGTCCATTCTTATTTGTCATGAGCTAGAGAGAATGAACACAATCATGTAAAACATGACGTTAACTATTAAAAAGGATAATTGAAGTTGGGTATAATGAGAATCACAGTCAGTGATTTAGCTGCAGTAGATGGCGCTCCCAGTTTGGAAAAGCTGACATAAGCATGGGTAAAACAAATCGTTTTTAAAAGGCCACCCATAAAAATCAATATCAGTTCAAGTGAACTCTATACTTAGAATAAAGGGAACATGATCTGCTTACTAAGCTCTGTTCAAAGCAACCAGCTTTATCTTTAACAGAACACAGGAGTGCTTTGTGCCTCGATTGGTGAGTTTCTTTGTGTTCTCTGCTATTCACCTTTTGAGAGCCGACTGCAATCTACAGTAAATAATTCTCTGATTACAGATAACCTCATACGAACTATCCCTTTGAGCAAATAACTCACTCCACCAAGATGGATCATAGAGATCTTTTTATAATGATTCTTGAAGCTGTTCCCACTGGCCTTTTTACAGCCATTACAGTTCTTTTTATTAATGTAGCTGCAAGAGTGTGTCCCATGTGCAGCCTCTGTTTAGTTCTCAAGTGGCTTGGAAAACTATTAGTAAAGAAGTTATTGCCTGACCTTTTACAAATGCTGTGCTACCTGACATCCTACTACTCCTCCATCACCATCTGGTACGCCGCAGCCACAGCCAAGGAAAAGGGCAGGCTGCAGCAGGAGGGTCATCCGCTCTGCAGAGAAGGTGATCGGCTGCTATCTGCCATCCCTCCGCGACCTGCCCGCCTCCAGGACCCTGAGGCGGGCAGGGAAGATAGTGGCCGACCCCTCCCACAAACTGTTCACCCCCCTCCCCTCCGGCAGGGGGCTGCGCTCCATCAGGACCAAAACCTCTCGCCACCTGAACAGTTTCTTCCCCTCTTAAACAAGGCCCGGCCCCCCCACTGACACTTTACCTCAGCCACAACGTATTCTCTATATGCATTACATTCATGCACACAATGTTCATACTGCTTACTGCACATATTTCTTGTTTCATCATATTTGATATCCTATAATTCATTCATAGCATTCTATTTCCATGTAAATTACTGCTTTATTTTATTGCTATTTAACTATATTTTATTAAGGTGTCCTTAAAGATTTGTTGTTTTATATTTGATGTATGCACCATGACATCAAGTCAATGTCCTCGTATGTGTGAACCTCCCTGGCAATAAACCTGTTTCTGATCCGGCCTGATATGACCCAGCGGTGTTGCAGTGTGTACGGTTATGTAACTTCAGAGAGCCTGTATAGACCGTTTCTGGGTCTTAACTCACTTTAACCTCGGTACCTGAAATGAGATGCACACAGGTACTGCTGCTACCATCATGATTATTAATGGGGTTCACATTTTGTACCTAACGTCTCTGACTCCGGGTTCTCTGCTGTGATTTTAGGGAAAATGGCCTCAGCAGCCAGCATGCCGCTCTTCATGGCCGTGTGGGTGCCTTTGATCTTCGGGACATTCATGAAGCCGGGGCTGCAGCCCATCAGCAAACCTCCTGGGAAGGTCAGCTTTGGGATGGACTGGAGAGAGGAAGAGGAGAGAGTTCATGTCATTTTTCACTTTTTACACAAATGTATTTATTGGTTTTTACAATTTTTACAACACAATAACGACGTAGCATATACATGACAAATACATCATTACAAAGCAAAGCGAACAAAAAGACAAAAACATGACAAAAAACAAAAACAGCTGAGTCTCAAATATACATTACATGTCACTTGTTAGACGCTTTCATCCAAAGCGACTTACATACTCGATACTGTGGGCAATCCCCCCAGGAGCAATTTGGGGTGAAGTGTCTCAGGGACACAACGACATGCTGACTGCAGTGGGGTTTGAACCTGCTCCCCTGAACCGAACACCAACGCACTAACCCACTGCGCCACACACCTCCCTTACGTCCATAGGTGGTTACAGGAGTATCACATGTATGATTGATGATGAATTTATGATTACAGGAGATTCATGAGGTTCCTTTAACAATAACAGCCGACAATTCAGGTCCAAGGAAATGTAAGCCAGGCTGCCAGATTGGATAGAACTGGTCAGATTTGGTATGTAAAACATTTGAGAGATATTCCAGGGGGACCAACTCATAATGTTGAGCCAGCCTTTGAGAGATGGGACCTGATCCTTAGTTTTAATGGAGTACTTTCATTTGTATTGCACAGGTGAAAAAAAAAATTATTTCTAGAGGCCATATTCCACGGTCTGCCTCCTTAATTCTGAAGTACTAAAACCACCGGTAGTAACCTTCAGTCTCACGAACGTTACATCTTCAGTGAACGTCCTTTTGAAACCTCATGCACGCTCCTCCTGGTGTGAGCCAGTCACGTTGAAGTGGATTATTTTTGAAAGAAGCAATATTTTACGAAGATGAAGGATGTTTTGACACTGAATGAAAGGTTCTTGTTACTTAAATCATCTTAAAATGGCTTATCTATCATTTGATGTAAATTGTTTCACGTCTGTTGTTTCTTTTTGACACTTTTTATGCTGTTAATTATGAAATAATCTTGGAAAAGCTAAAGTAAATATTTTTTATATATTGATTGTAACAACAAATGTCAAGGCACACTCTTTTTTTACGATAACCTTTTGTGACATTTTAACATTATCCAATTTAACTTTCCAAAATCCTAAGAATGCTCGATGTGAAAGTATTTAATAGCAACAATATGTCCGCACATTTACTAGAATGCATCAGCCACAAAGCAAGTATCACATGTGAACTAAAAAAGGCACTTCATATACGTAAACATATTCAATTAAAAAACAATATCTTAAGAAAACAGAAGATAATTTCTTATATTAATTTCTGACAAAAGATTGATGAATTGTTTTTCAATGCAGTCATCCATTTTTCAGAAGAGTGATTTCAGAACGTGAGCTGCATTGTGAACGTTTTGCACGCCGGTTTCCATCAACTCAGAAATGTATTGAAAATCACCTGAAGTAGATTTCACAAACCTTATTTTCTCAGTCAGTTTGTTCAAGTTTCATCTTTAAATCCTTTCTATAAACAAACTATTACAACTAGTAATACCCTTTTCTCATGTTTTTTTTTTAAATATATAGTTTCTCCACACACACCTGTATGTAAAGTGTGGCTCTGTCAAACTGTATTTCAGCCGGTTGGTGTGTTTAAGTGTATCAACCTTTAATCTAATCTTCTTTTTTTGTATAATTGTATTTGTTCAACAGGATGAGTGAGGGTATAATCACATTGCATTCCAGATTTCATGACACCAAGAAATTAATTGGCAACACAATTTGACTTAAATGAGATAGTACCAATTAATACTTCATCCCAACTCATCAAACAAACAAACAAACACTGACCAGAGCTTCTTCATGGTTGCTGTTTTTTTATTTCGCTGTACGTAAAGTTTATATTATTGTCTGGGTGTTTCTCAATGTCGAGGACGCTTCCTTGGTAGGACATGTCTTCCGAGTCACTTGCTTCAGAAGCGAGGCAAGAATCCTTCTTAGCCTCGGAAAACGAAGAATGGTGGAACAGGCTAACAGGTGTGCGTCATATGCGAGGCCCCGCCTTAAATGGAGCGCGAGTTCCGCAAAAAGAAAATTGGAAATTGGTCCGTGCGCAAAGCATTGTGGGGATTTTAAGAGCGCGGAGGATCCACATGTGCAGCCTCGAAATTTCTCGCTACGAAGGACGCCGGGCTCGGTAGAATTCCAAGTATGCTGGACATTGGAACAGTCCTTCGGCGGGACTCGATGACGTAGCATCCTTGAAGTAGTGGCTCTGGAGCATCCTTCCTTGACATTGAGAAACACCCCCTGTGTCTTATGTGATTCAAGGTCACAGTGGAAGTAAGGTAGTTTTAGGTAGTCCAGACTTCCTTCTCCACGTCATGCATCTCCTGCTGGAGGACCCTGAGGAGTCCCAGGACAGTAAATCCCTAAAGCCTGTTTGGGGTCAGCTGCGGGGTCTCCTCCCTGTTGGACTCCACTGGAAGGAATCCAGCAGCAGCACCTCAGCTGACCTTCAATGTGACTGATCAGCTGCTGTGCTTACTTCTAATATTATTCACAAAAATCATATTCCTATTACCATTTTTTACAATAAATCTAAATTATTAGATGAAGAATGAAACTACTCAAAAACAGATGTGTACTAAAATAACACCACGTTTTTCCTATATCCAACATTCTAATAAGGACACTTCTAAATGTATTCCTTGTCTATACTACTTGGGTCGGATTTCTTTGTATAACCATATTTGTAATCTAATCTTTAATCTTGCGCAGTAATAATGCATATCTTAGTGATCAGAGTGTGTTATCGGTCCTTTTCTAAAAAACGTTTCGTTATTAAAATAGAGTAAAAACAAAAGAAGGCAGATTGATGAAACACCAGATTCCAACACAGATTGAATAAAATGACTTACAAGGCTTTAATGTTTACATTTAGGAACCAATTTATGTTGTAATCATGCTGTAAAAACGACAATTTGTTTGCAGAGTAAATTAGATTGTAAATGAAGAATCAGCTAATGGTTTTAATTAAATATGAAAGTAGGAATGCATTTAATCAATCCGTAAATAGAAGTGTTTAATTGAGTCATGCAGAACAGTCTTCCATCCGTTACAGTTTGTTTAACTGACAGTGTTTATTTTGGCAGCTATTTTATGTTTAGTTGGAAATCCCATTCAGTGTTAGTCACATTCTAAGTCCACATATAGTTTTTCTGGCAAACTGGCCAGGCGCAGGGGAGCACTTCATCTCAGTGTTTTCGATCTTTCATAAAAACAACATATTGACAACATATCAAGGCTTCGTTGTTCCCTGATGTATAATAGACTAACATCCCCCCTTTGCTTTTTATGATCTATTTCCGGCTCCTATCCATTTGTCTGACATCCTTTTTTCCGGCATGAGCACCGACTGGAGGATACTTGCTCTCACACTGTCAGAAGGAGCCTGTCAGCACTCAATCTGTCAGCATTAGGGCGAGGAGGAGGGCCATCAGCAGGAGAGCAGTTTGCTACTTGAAGCAATATTGCATCAATACACAGAGAGGCTAAGTTCTGACTATTATATTAATAATTAATATTGGAAATACATGTACTTTTTCGGTAAGAATAGCTTTTATAGTCCACTAGACGGTGCCGAGATTTTTTTTGATGAGATCATCATTATTGGCAGGAAGTTGGTCAAAACAAAAAGAACATCATCTCATTGGATTAAAAAGATGTTGAAAAGCTTCACATTTTGAAAAAAAGTTAATAAGTTGCAGTATATGTTTTCCCAATACTCAGCATATGACAAACAGTTTAGTCTAGCAATAATATCTCATTGTTACTTAAAGGTCCCCTATTATACTGTTTTTCCTCAATATATTATAGCTCTCAGACATAAACAGAACATGTCTCTGAAGTGATTACCCATAATCCCCTCTGTTTCAGCCCTGTTTCCAAAGTGCTGATTCTCTGTCTGTTACTTTAGATGAAAATAAGGAGCCCCTCCCCACGCCCCTCTGAGAG
>NW_011366410.1:0-6354 GCF_000735185.1 Notothenia coriiceps | reverse complement strand
TTTAGAGTAGTAGCATAATCATTTCACAATTTGGGATCTAGTCTCTTGATAACAGCCTTTTAAAGGATGGACTCCTTTGTTTACTTTTCATTTTACTGACATGTGGTTAGCACTCCTAAGGGGCGGGACAATTCTAAGCGGTTGACCAATCACAACAGAGCCTGCCAGCTAACCAATCAGAGCAGACTGGGCTCTGGTTTCAGACAGAGGGTGAAAAGAGGTGCTGCAGCACAGACAGTATGAGAACAATAAAGAGCCTTTTGAACATTAAAGCATGGAGACATGTAGAGACACTACATACTGATAAACACCTGGGCCGTATTCACAAAGGATTTTAGGGCTAAAAGTAGCTCCTAACTGGCGAATTTAGGAGAACTCCTAAGCATAATGGGCGTGTCAGTCTTAAATTTAGGACTCCTAATTTTATTCACTAAGAGCAATTCACAAAGTATTTTAGGCCTAAAAGTAGCACCTAAGTCTGGGAGAGCTTAAAGGTCCTCGAGAGGACTCCTAACTCAGTAAGACCTATTCACAAAGAATCTGAAAATGGCTGCGAGACGAAATGTTTTGGAGACAATGGAAGACTGTGAATTGATCAAGAGATATAGGCTAAATCGTGAGGGTATCAAACTTGTTGTGGAATTAGTGCGGGATGCAATAACATCCCCGACTAACAGGAATAACCCGATTAGTCCGGAAATAAAATGTTTGGCAACACTACGATATTTAGCAACAGGGAAAATGCAACTTTGCAATGCCGACGATTTAGGAATATCGCAACCATCAGTCAGCTGTGCCATAAACCAAACCATCAACGCGCTCTCTAGACCACATATCATCCAACAGTTTATCCGGTTTCCTTTGGACAATCAACAACTACACAGGATCAAAGCCAACTTCATGGCAATGCAGGCAATTGCAGGTATGCCCGGTGCTATTGACGGGACGCACATAAAAATAATTGCGCCATCAAAAGATGAGGACGTGTTCGTCAATAGAAAGAAAGTACATTCCATCAACACGCAGATTGTTTTCATTCATCATGATAGGGGGACTTGAACGGCGGTATGGGCTGTTATTGAAAGTGTTTAAGTGCTGGAAATATGCTCATTGGATAATAGTTTGCAGGGTGCTTTTAATTGCCTCCTTGATTTAATGCAATTTACGTATTTTTATTGTTTGCTCTCTCTCTTTAACGTGCATATACAACGTCATTATCGTGGTCTGCACAAACTTGTCATCATGCGTGTATTCTGCCAACTGCACTGTCCATAACTATTTGATAGGAATACATTTCTAGCCTAGGCTATTTCCTTGTTTTTCGGTGATTTAGAATAGAAATGTATATACTAACCAGGGCAGATGTGTTTGTGTTTGTGGTGCTGTGAGCCAGTCCCAGGAGCTCTTCCTTCAGGGCACTGGGCAGCAGAAGAAGCTCCATAGTGTACTTGTCATCTCTTTCCTCGACGAAGGACTTGAACGCTCGTTTCACTGCCGGCTCTCTGTCACTCGGTAGACTTCGCTTTTCCTGTTAAACACCACAAACACACAGATTTTTTAAAAAGAGACTGTACAATTACTAGAGTTACGGACTAGACTTCTAGACTTGCATTGTATCATTGTGTATGCCCACAGATGACAAGTGCCCTCACCAGGAATAGTGCTACAAACTGCTGAATCCGGCTCTGCGCCATGACTACGGGTTCCGCCCGGCCCAACAGACGCAGGCGGCCCGGCTCGGGCACCACCACTTCAGCACTGGTGTCCCGGATGAGCCTGTCGAGGAAGAGGCCCCGGGCCCCGGCAAAAATACAGTGCATGTCCACCGGGTACCTCTCTTCTTTTTGTAGTTCTGGGTCACAGAGTCCTCGAACATATTCCTGCCAAAACAAGTAGAAAAAAAAAATTGATAAGATTGTATTATTTATTTGTATTATGAACGTACACCTTTCCCATTTGCTTTTTAAAAAGGATTTGGTAGAAACTACAAGGTAAACTGGGATCTCAAGAGTCATAAAATGCAAAGTTTTTTAGTGGCAACTGCTTCTAAATATCTATGATTTCTGCAAAAGTCCAAATAAAGCACAGCAAAATTAAATAAACATAATCATTACTGAGCTAGAGTCAAAATGTCCTTCTTCGTTCATGAGTCTACAACAGTGTGTTACTGTAGAGAAGCAGCACTGACACGTGCTGAAACGAAACACTTGTCGGTGATTCAGGGAATCTTCTGGCTCTGGGAAAGGTCCGGATGAGTCAGCTGCAGGTGGGCGCAGTAACTTCCTTACGGATACTGTGTCAGAGTTCTTAAGCGTTAAGTGTAAAAGCTGATACTGAGAATGTAAAATGACTCAACAATGACACAGCGGGGCAGAAAGAGAACCAGCGTACAAATATTTGGGTTAGGCTTCCAGCATCAAAACAATAGATAAGATCTTCCAGTAGGTATGGCGCTTTGCCAAATGAGCTGAGATATTGTAGCTGCTGGCACTTAAACTTGAAATACAATTACAAATAAAAACATGGTATCAAGTTTACATTATTAGAACAAAACTCTGCTTGTGTTATTTTTGTGATGTTTAATAACACAATATCTTTGAGTTAGGGTTGCACTGGAGCTTGGTCCCCATGCAGAGGACTGGGTTGGAATCCGGCCTGGGACCATTTGGGCACTGGTTGCCCAAAACCATTTTCACCATTTATTACGATTTATATTAAAAAGGAGTGGCTACGCTTTAGCATAGGTTATGCTTAAAACCATCAAACCAAAGTAATTGTACAGAACTCTCCTTCTGTGTAGTCAAAGCCTAATTAAACTAAAAAGGAAACTATGACATAATAAGTACAAACTATTTGAGTGTAAGCTATGATTCAATTTATAAACTAAATACAGAAAGTTACAAATTGTTTGGCACCCTCCGAAAGTCAAGGAGACAGCAAGTCATTGGTATCTCTGTTAAAATCTATTTAAAACTGCGGCAGATTGCAGAAAGAGAAAATAATAAATGGTGCTATTTCCAATCAGGTGCAGGATTTTTTTTGTGGTTAAAATTAGATGCAAACTGGTGAAACCACATTGCAAGAAAGCTTATTATGGGAAAAATGGCAGTGATTTACCAACTAGAGGAGCAACAACATAGCTGGGTATTCTTAGGCAGGAAGCCATTTATGACTCAGGTGTCATTCTTACAATAAATTGACTATTTCCAAATCACATTCTCAGTTGAAGGGCAGAGCTTGGAACAGCTGGGTACAGTGGGGAACAACTTATGCACTAATATAATATTCACGACACAAGATGAAGTAGGGCTGCTCGATTATGGCAAAAATCATAATCTTGATTATTTGGGTCAATAATTTATATCACGATTATTAAAAACGATTATTCATTTACTTTGAAAACATCCATTTATTGAAAACAAATTGAACAGTATGTTTTTAACAGTTGATTACCCTGAACTTTAAGTATAATTCAACTGAAAAAACAATAAAAAAAAGAATTAAAAAAAGAATAAATAGAATAATAATAATTAAAAAATGTAAATTGTTTTATTTCGATGACGTTGTTTTCGTAATCGTTGCAAGCCAAAATGGTAATTGCGATTAAAATACGATTAATTGAGAAGCCCTAAATTGAAATGGGACTGATGCTCTTAGCATAAATAAATGCTACCAATGCTAACAGCTTTTTTGCATGTGTAAGTGTAGTGTATAATATCTGAATGCAACTGAGACCTGACATCTTTAAAATTGAATATTGTTCAACACAATTTTAGATGTTTTAAATCCAAGCCCTTTAATTGTAATGGTTTTCATGAAATAAACAAATGCAAATAAATAATTTTCATGAGGATTTGATTGTTTCTTTAGAAAAATCAAATGAAGTGTTTAATGCACCAATGAGAACATTATGGAATAGGGGTATACATGACTACATCATAGATGGCTATTGCAATCCCAGGTTCATACTAAGGTGTCATCTGCGATTCCACAGTAAATAGGCAACAGCTAAACTTCCCAGGAAATACCCAGGAGTCAATCTCCAATGAGGTGTTGAAATATTGATTTAGAAATAATGGTTGCCTAACTGACATTAGCTTAATAAACTGCCCTTGATATTTGCATCCTCAATCTAAGAGGAATTATACTATAATTGTGAAATAAATGTATTTTTGTAATATCTGTGAATTAGGCCTACCCCCAACAACATGATGACATACATTTCTGAAAATGCTGAAATGGTATTCTGAAGGACAAAGGCAAAAAATACATTATGTTTGTTTCCCAGAGAGAGAACACAATTCTCAACTATTTGCATGTGTCACTGTCTAACTTTTGTCAGTTTATTGTTGCTTGACATTTACATTGTGGCAAACACTACGCAGTAATACCAATAAACATATTTTGGAAACTGAACTGGTATATGTGACCTTGTTCTTGACATCATCAGGGGCTTATTTCGCAAGGCGACAACACAATGACTAAATCAAATAGACTCCATATGATATTCTTGACTGGACACCACAATATCAATAATGTGGTAACTGTAACATAATGGTAAATATGACTACCTATGAGCACCTTTCATATAATATGTATCTACATTTAGGAGTGGGTGAGATTATGTTAGTGAGGAAGTGGTTGCTAAGGAGGAAGAAACTTATATTTGATATTTCTTAGTGGCAACAGCTTATACAAAGTTAAGTTTTAGCAGCAGGCTTCATGGAAACCAAACAAAACAGAAGCATATTCAGGCCACATCTAAATGTTAATATGACATCCATTCCCAGTTCTGACTTTATACAAGTACCATTTGCTGGTGTGTGACGAACAGCAGAGACAGGTGCCAATCCCCGGACACCGAGAGACACCTGCGCATCAGCGACAACCGAGCCTGGTTGATATTCGGTCTTTTCTTTGATAAACACAACTCGTTTCCACATTGGTCTCTTAACTTATCGATAAAAAAGGGAAGCAAAACAGTCTAACAGGACCTCACCTTTGCCTTCGACACGTCGTCTGTGTTTCCTATGAGCTGCAGCCATATCTGCCGTGATGTTTTGCTACCCAGCGGCAGTCCCGTGTGGTCCAAAAGACCGATAATGGTGAACGTTACTTTAAAAACCTGCTCCACTCGAGGCTTGGCAGCTTTCAGCTCATTTTCTTTCTCCTCCAGCACCGTAAACTCGTCTACGGTGGGGGTCTCGAGCTGCTGCCTCGCGGCGGCCGCAGGGAGCCTGCTGCTCGGCTGCTCCTGGCACGTTAGCTCGGTGACTCGCCTCATCCCGAGGAGGGGCCGCGTTGTTGACATTCCGAATTTCAGTCTGCCCGTCGCTCCCGACAACGACGTCTTAATATACAAACCTCTCGGTGGTGTAAGGAGCCTTTGGCGTTTTCATGGTCTCTTTTTGAGTTTACTCCAGAGCAACAAGGCGACGTTAACAGTGTCTAACGACATGAACACAGAGGTAGAGCTAGCTTGATAACTCGGAAGCCCCGAGTGACGTTTCCGGAAAGTCCCAGTGACTGCGTCATCAAAACACGACAGTTAAGTGGCCGAGATGTTTATCTGCAGTACTTAATGGTTAAAGAGCATCTTGCAGGTTTTTATTTTTTCTACATTCATGCTTAAACTTGCTTGAAAATTACAATTAAAAAAGTGAATGCGGGATTTGATATGTTTTACGCGACATAAGGGCAGGAATTCAGAGGGAAAGGAGCAATTTTGAGCTCTGCTCTTAAAAACGGCTTTTTTTTTAAGGTCATACGTCAAACGCGTCATATTACATCACACAGGGGACACATCTCCGCTCTCTGACCGCGGGTATAGTAGAGTTGCGTTGAGTAGAGCGGTTGTGTTTTAAGGAGCTGGTATTTTTCGGTAGTTTTACATTGTATTTCACCATTTGTAATCATGGTGCAGTATTGTGTTTGTGCAGGTTGCACAAATACCAGCCTGTCAGGACATCGAGTCCACAGTAAAAAGGACCGGAGCTAGCGTTCGTTCCTGGGTGCGTTGTGCATCCACCTCCCTGCAGCACATACTCTCCACAGCTTTATCAGGAAACCGTATTACTTCTCTCTCTCCCCCCTGCTCTCTCTCGCTGCTCTCTCTCTCTCCCCTCCGGTACACGGCACCGTAAGGCGTAGTGTGGAGTTGCATTAGGTAACGCTGTGGTGGCTGTACTGCTCCAGCCGTCTCCTTTGTGTTTGTTTGTTTCCCCCTGTCTGTGTTGTTTGTGTGTTCACTCCTGGCTCCCGGCTCAACCTCCACTCATCTGCTGCAATCAGCTGTGCACCCTCCCCGACTACACACCTGCTTTCCATCAAGCAATTTACAACGGCATATCAACG
>NW_011366409.1:0-2941 GCF_000735185.1 Notothenia coriiceps | reverse complement strand
GTCAATAATTGATATCACAATTATTAAAAACGATCATCCATTTACTTGTGAAAAAATGTGAACAGTATGTTTTTAACAGTTGATTACCCTGAACTTTAAGTATAATTCAGCTGAAAAACCAAATTTAAAAAAAAAATAAAAAAAAATAAATAATCGTTTGATTTCGATTACGTTGTTTTCGTAATCGTTGCAAGCCATAATCGCGATTAAAATACGATTAATTGAGCAGCCCTAACCGTGCATCGATAAGACTGAGAGATATCGTTCGATTATCCCTTTGATGTGAAAGATGTCCCTTTGAATTGCAGCTCCTCCTCTTAAGCCATGGATGTGCACCTATGTGTCTTTATTTCTTATTCTATTACTAATGTGGGTTTAGTACATATGTGAGTTAGCTTTGCAGCAACACTCGCTGCGGGACTAAAGGGTTCTGATTCTGGGACTAAACTTGGGAAGTGTTGGATGTCGTGGGGAGAAAAGAGACAGAAATGGGACAAAGAAAGCGAGTTTTGTGGCGCAGGAGCTTCCTAAATGCAGCCATTAATCGTTGTGAGGTCAAAGGTCGAGCAGAGATCACCCTGCAGACCATCTTTCGGCTCACTGTCAGGGGCGTGTGGAACAAGAGTGGATCATAAGTGAGGGGGGGAGTGGGGGGCTTTTGCTCCCCTTCTTAAAGACATGCCAGATGCTGCAGGACCTTATTAGTGAATCCTTCAACCACAGTGACCGTGTGAGAGACAGAAAGCAGAGGACAAGGGGACACTGGCTGTAAAGCTGCACAATCAACTTCTAAAGACGCGTAATAAGACTTCTTAATAAACGAGGCAGCGTGGAAAAAGATCGGGAGCTTTCATACGCAGCAGGAGAACGGGAAATAAAAGAAAAATATTGATGTGAAAATGAGTTAAAGTGGGTTTTATGATGTGGATTAGAACACTTTTTTACCCACACATGGACGTCCTTCCACCCCTTTTGTTATTCATAATATTATTTATTTATTCAATTAATTGTTTATTACTTTTTCTTTTTTTTTAATTGTATTTTTAATTAGTATGAATTTTTCCAACTGTCTTTTTTGAGGATTTTTTCCGCTTTCTTATTAATTTATTTTTGCATTTGTGTCACTCGTGTTCTCTTTCTGCTGACTCTGTAGATACAGCTTGATAACCATTTAACTTCATGTTTCATTAACTGATTCATCCGATGACTCGTTGTTTTATTTGATTTCGTACAGTGAGCGCAGCTCGTTCTCATGACACAGACGTGTCAGACTGACACGTTTTAAAGAGTAAACGAATATAACTCGTACCTTAAGTCACGTAAATGCATTGTAGTGATTCAGGTACTCCCAAAACTGCTTTCAAAATCGGGGGAAAGCAACAAAAAAAAAAAAATCTGAGTCACAGGATAAAAAAAAAGGGGTAAAAAAACCCGTCTTTTTTCTTAAATAAATTCCCAGCTCTAACTAATATGTTACCATGGGAACGCTGGTTGTAACGTGGGCAGCTTTAGGGAGACATCATGACCTTAAAGGAAGGTATGTAAACACCACTTTATATTCCCGAGGCTGGCAAAGGAAGGCCTGGGAAAAATGTCCCGCATGTGCAGAGGAGATTTGAAATAAATATCCAGGCCCCCATTGTGGAGCTCCAACAAAGACGAGTATCTTAGTAACACCGCTCGGCGAGACGTTTCCCCCCCCCTCCCTCTCTCCCCCCTCCACAATAAACACACTTCTCATCATTGGCGGGTTAGGGCTTAGGATGAGATTGATGAGGAGTTTCTTTAACTACCAGATGAAACCTGTTGGCCCTTTGCTGGGTCAGTCGGGGGGTCAGACTCGTTGCAACTCGTTTCAGATCAAACACATTTCAATACTGAGGCTGAGGCTTTTCACTGCACACACAAACATACATATATATATATACACACTTCTGCACACAGAAACATACAATCACGCTGAGAAAAGGGAGAGAAGCCGGCTCTAGATTGGAGATATTTTACTCTCCTTGTATAATATATAATAATTAAACCAATGCTTGTTATAAATATCAGGACGATCTCTTCATTGTAATGCCATCTACTGGCGGTGAGGAGACGGATACAAGTTAAACATCCAGAGGTGTGAAGTAACTAAGAAGATTTACTCAATTACAATTGTGAGGTACTTGTACTCGCTCTGCACTTCAGTTCAGAGGTAAATGGCTGCACAATGACTACTTTTACTGTCGCTACTTGAACTATGTTTTGATGATAATACTTTTCTACTTTCACTTGAGGAACATTTTTGAATGCAGGACTTTTACTGTAACAGAGTATTCCTACACTCTGGTACTTCTACTTTTACTCAAGTACAAGATCTGAGTACTTCTACTTTTACTCAAGTACAAGATCTGAGTACTTCTACTTTTACTCAAGTACAAGATCTGAGTACTTCTACTTTTACTCAAGTACAAGACCTGAGTACTTCTACTTTTACTGAAGTACAAGATCTGAGTACTTCTACTTTTACTCAAGTACAAGATCTGAGTACTTCTACTTTTACTCAAGTACAAGATCTGAGTACTTCTACTTTTACTCAAGTACAAGATCTGAGTACTTCTACTTTTACTCAAGAACAAGATCTGAGTACTTCTACTTTAACAAGACCTGAGTACTTCTACTTTTACTCAAGTACAAGATCTGAGTACTTCTACTTTTACTCAAGAACAAGATCTGAGTACTTCTACTTTTACTCAAGTACAAGATCTGAGTACTTCTACTTTTACTCAAGTACAAGACCTGAGTACTTCTACTTTTACTCAAGAACAAGATCTGAGTACTTCTACTTTTACTCAAGTACAAGATCTGAGTACTTCTACTTTTACTCAAGTACAAGACCTGAGTACTTCTACTTTTACTCAAGAACAAGATCTGAGTACTTCTACTTTTACTCAAGTAC
>NW_011366408.1:1996-4469 GCF_000735185.1 Notothenia coriiceps | reverse complement strand
TTACCGCACCGTTGTGACGAAAAGGGAGCTGAGCCAGAAGGCAAAGCTCTCTGTCTACCGCGCCATTTTCGTTCCTACCCTCACCTATGGTCATGAAGGATGGGTCATGACCGAAAGAACGAGATCGCGGGTACAAGCGGCCGAGATGGGTTTTCTCCGCAGGGTGGCTGGTGTCTCCCTTAGGGATAAGGTGAGAAGTTCGGTCATCAGGGAGGGACTCGGAGTTGAGCCGTTCCTCCTTCGCGTCGAAAGGAGCCAGTTGAGGTGGTTCGGGCACCTAGTTAGGATGCCACCTGGGCGCCTCCCTAGGGAGGTGTTCCAGGCACGTCCAGCTGGGAAGAGACCAAGGGGTAGACCTAGAACCAGATGGAGGGATTATATCTCTTCGCTGGCCTGGGAGCGCCTTGGGATCCCCCAGTCAGAGCTGGTTGATGTGGCCAGGGAAAAGAAAGTTTGGGGCTCTCTGCTGGAACTGCTACCTCCGCGACCCGACCACGGATAAGCGGGAGAAGATGGATGGATGGATGGATGGATAGGCATTGACAATGTTTGTTGCACTGAATGTAACTATTCACATGTTATTGTACTACACTGGGTTAGGATTAAAAGGAATTTATTGGGAGTATTTTTACATTATATTCATAATTAAGTTAAAGCCTTTTATTGTCAGAGTATAACGAGATTCAGAGTGCAACTCTGTCCCGGTGTGCAAAAAATACAAACACATACATAACACTAAAAAAACGCTAACCTTACTAAAATGTAATTATGTTTAAATTAGTGTATTATCACCTATCTGCTCTGTGACAGCAGCATAACTGCCGGTCTTGGCTCAGTTAAATTACTTGAGAATGGACAATACCTCTATTCAAGTGATCCTCCAAGTTGATTTATTCACAAAAATGCTCAGATTTACATGTCTCCCTCCAATACCGAAACGTTTTTTGGCCCAAATGACGCCAAAGATTGACAGAAGATGTAGTACCTCCATAAAGCCAAAAAAAACATTTGCCTTAACACCAGGATTACTTTCTGGGGGCCTGTTGCACAACTACGTTTCATCTGTAGCCCAGGACGTAAAAAACCTAATTATGGCTTATTTTCATGTTTTTATGTTACATTATAGCCATCGTTGTAACTTGTTCTCTGCCTGTTTGTAAAGGCAGCGCTGAGCAGAGGGTTCAATTAGTTGCAATCTACCACCTGACCACTATATGCCACTAAATCCTACACACTGCTCCTGAGGCCTATGAATTCAAAAATGTTGCAGCTATATAAAAACATTGTGCACAGATTTAAGGGAAATGGAGGGAATCATAGCCTTAAATGTGCAACTTGCTTACAAACAGGGTGAAAGACGCTGAATTTCTTTCCTCAAGGTAGAGGTTTTGAAACACTGTATCACTGACGGGTTATATCTTACACAGGCTCCGCCCTCTATTGGACTCTATGGGTACTACCTCTCAACCATACTATGCAAGCATTTACCTACTGAAATATCTATATATCTATAGCCGGCTCCTCGGGGCAGGCCTACCTGAATGCGCGAGCAAGCCCACCGTATATAAGGCGGCCACGCCTCCTGACTGTCATCCTTTTCTCTTCAGCGAGCGAGCAACAACTGAAGCAGAGAAAGTCAAACGTTTGAAAGAAGAAGAAAGAGTTATCATACCTTCATGGAGTCGCCACTTCTGGAGACCCGGGCCTATCCTTCGGTGCCCTGGCTTAATAGCGGGCACCGATCCCCACCACCTCTACTTTGAGTGTTTGGGGGACCAGGATATGGCAGAGGCGGTGCCATTCACGTTGGCCATTCCAGCGGGGCGGATGTCTCGGCTGGAAGAGCCTTCCTCACTATTTTCCATGCACACTCTTCACGAGGTAAGCGTGTCTGAGTGTGCACTACCCAGCCAAGTAAGCTGCGGCCCCGAGTTCTCTACGGTCACAACCGGAGGAGAAGAAGTTGCGGTGCAGTGGCTGTTAACCAAAAGCCGGTCAGGGGCAGTGTTATGGGTCGATGTTGTTCCATCCATCAGGGCGTTTATCCATCAGGGCTCCACCCACTGTACCCATAGAGTCCAGTAGAGGGCGGAGCCTGTGTAAGATATAACGGGGGGTTACGTATTGTAACCCTAGTTATATAGCCCACAGTGCGGAGCCTCTACCTGGGCCCTGTCTGTCCTATACCGCTCGCTGAAGAGAGGTGTAGGATGACAGGTCAGGAGGGCGTGCCCGCCTTATATACTTGTGGGCTTGCGCGCGCATTCAGGTAGGCCGCCCGAGGGGCCGGCTGTTTTATAATTATTAGATATCATCACTAGGTGCAATGCTGGGCATAGTATGGTTAGAGGTAGTACCAATGAGTCCAGTAGAGGGCTCCGTCTAGTTGTTAACTAGTGTTACAATACGTAACGCCCCCCCGTTTTCTCCCTTTTAGTTAGCGTCTGCGCCAAGGTGTGCTGGCGTTGGTATA
>NW_011366408.1:0-1022 GCF_000735185.1 Notothenia coriiceps | reverse complement strand
GATTGAGATTTAAGAAGAATTAAGAGACCACTCAAAATTCTTCTTAAATCTCAATCTCTACATGTATGCATTGGCAGCCGTTCCATTCCAGTGTCTGTTGAATTCCAACACAAATAAATGTTTTCAGTAGTTTATAGAATAAAAATACACATAGGCTACTTATAACTAGTAAAACCAGAGAAACTGATAATGCTGCAGTGGGGATTTTTTTTCCAGAGCTGTAATTCCACCTGGGATAAATAAAGCATTTTGAGTGATTGACGTTATCTAACAGTTGCTATACAAACACCAGTTTCAAAGCAACATGGGATGTGTATCTGGAATTAAGCTTTCTACCAGAATCACTCAAGAAATGTCCCTTCAGCAAAGAAAAGATGAAAATACATCTGCATATCCCGCTGTTGCTCCACTTGCTTGTTGTGGAGAGGAGAAAAAGGCAGAGCAGAGAGCAGCTTAAGGCTGGAGCCACACGAGAACGGTAACAGTCGTATCCGCTACAGTTCTTTATCATACATTCAACAGACACTGGAATGGAACGGCTGCCAATGCATACATGTAGAGATTGAGATTTAAGAAGAATTTTGAGTGGTCTCTTAATTTTTTTCAGAGCTTTATGTTTTTTGAAAGTTGCAACATAACAATAAACATGAATTGGAGATCATGAAAACTGTTTCCAATTAATGAATTAAATGATTTTTGTCCATTTTGTTTATGGATGATATTAATTAAAACCAAAATCAGTGTAAACTGAGGAGTGATTCCGGGGAGTTTAATGTGTTTTGTGTCTTCACTCCACTGTTAAACTGCAAATATGTTAATTTGCATCAGATCATTGCATGCGCTGCCTCGTCCAATCAGTGAGCGATACAAAGTGAGGGGGCGGGGCGAGTGGCTGAGGATTTCACTGGTCTGGTGTTTCCTTGCTCCTCGGGCACAAATAAGCACCATGGGAGGCTCCTTAAGATGACGCACAAAAGCTACTTCCCGTGAGAGAGAGGACCGAAGAGCAAGGAAATGACAAA
>NW_011366407.1:0-3577 GCF_000735185.1 Notothenia coriiceps | reverse complement strand
ATTTTTAGGGGGCATTTTTGGATAATTTGTAGTAGTTTTTAAAATCTGGTTACATGCAAACACTGATAAATGTCTGTCAATATGTTTTTATTATTATTTGTATGACTTGTTTTACAGCACAGGACTGTTTGCCTTCCTCTCTGAGACTTTTAAAAACCTGCTCGCTGCGAAAGGAGGATATAGTTGTTCTTGTTTCTGCTGCAAAATGCTTGTAATTTGTGGTTCTTCTTTAAAATTGTAGTTACGTCCAAACACTATGTCTTCAGATGTAATTCAAGTGGGCTTAAATCTGCATGTTCCCTATTTTCTGTGTGCCTTTTTAAGGACTGTCCACTCCAAGTGAATGAGCCCTTACCCTAAGTGAAGGAGTTCAAGTATCTCAGGGTCTTGTTCTCGAGTGAGGGAACAATGGAGCGTGAGATGGGTCGGAGAATCGGAGCAGCGGGAGCGGTACGGCCGTCGCTTTACCGCACCGTTGTGACGAAAAGAGAGCTGAGCCAGAAGGCAAAGCTCTCTGGCTACCGGGCCATTTTCGTTCCCACCCTCACCTATGGTCATGAAGGATGGGTCATGACCTAAAGAAGGAGATCGCGGATACAAGCGGCCGAGATGGGTTTTCTCCGCAGGGTGGCTGGTGTCTCCCTTAGGGATAAGGTGAGAAGTTCAGTCATCCGGGAGGGACTCGGAGTTGAACCGCTCCTCCTTCGCGTCGAAAGGAGCCAGTTGAGGTGGTTCGGGCAGCTAGTTAGGATGGCACCTAGTTAGGATGCCACCTGGGCGCCTCCCTAGGGAGGTGTTCCAGGCACGTCCAGCTGGGAGGAGACCGAGGGGTAGACCTAGGACCAGGTGGAGGGATTATATCTCTTCTCTGGCCTCGGAGCGCCTTGGGACCCCCCAGTCAGAGCTGGTTGATGTGAAAGGAACGTTTGGGGCTCTCTGCTGGAACTGATACCTCCACGACCCGACCACGGATAAGCGGGAGAAGATGGATGCACTTTTTAAGCATCATTTTCACTAATATCTCACTAATATATATATGTTAGCCAAATGTGTTTAAACTAAAATGGTCATTTATTAACGGCCCCTAATTATATGCCCAGAGACTTTTATTGAATTCTTTGGTTCATTTTGAGACATTTTGTAGTAGTTTTTACAATCTGGTTACATTCAAACACAGATAAATGTCTCTACATATAGCCTACATGTATTATTATTGTTATCGCTTGTTTAACAGCACAGCACTGTTTATCTCCCTCTCAGACACATGTTGACTTAAAATAGGAATATTTTCAAGAAAAAGTCTTGTTTTTTTCCATAGCTTCTTTACAACAGGACACTTGTTTTAAAATCAATGCAGCATTGTATTAATGGAGTGTGACACACCTCTGGAAATACACTGGATTTTAAATCAAGGAAACAGTGTAATAATACCAGTTTGGAGTAACTGGTTTACATGATATGGAAGCTATGGAAAAAACCTCCATAGGACACATTTATTGTAATTTTTAAATAAATATATTTTCCCTCATATGGGAAAATGTAAGCTTTGGGTGTACGAATGGTGAGAAGGATTTAATGACGGTCCCTAAATGAAGCCCTGAGATTAACAGCCTTTCTATGAATGGATGAGAGGAAGCTGCTCTCAGTGAAAAGGAGAATACATGTGTGTTTGTGTTGTTCCTCGTGCACACAGCTCCATCGCAGAGCCTCGTGCAGGGTGTTTGGCTGCAGGAAGACAACAGGTACTCAGGTCAAAATCATGAATGAAAAACATCGTTTTCCTGCACGAGAATCGCGTGTTTTTGCATGAAATCTCACGTTTTTCACGCCTCCATTCATGATTACATGCGCGTATTTGGAAACATCACACCGTGTTTCACCTTAAACATAAACCCACGCGCATAACCTTGAGCCGGTGCGCGCGCTGGAGACAACAGGTTCCTTACGCACGACTCTTTGCGCGTTCACGTGTCCTCATGTTTACAGGCAGAAACAGGGGTTTAATGTGTGCACGATTTCTGTGGTGTTTGGGTAAAATCGGACCGGTTTACTACTTTCATCGAATCATAGATATTGTGCTAAGAACAATAATCTGGAGTAACCCAATTTAAATGTGTCTGTGACTCAGATGTGCAAATATTAGCCATCAAGGGTAACCCGAATCAAAGGGTGGGTCATAAAAAATCTTAAATGTTAAAAACATATAAGGTCAAATTATGCTCCTTAGACTTAATACATAATAATAAACAGTTTTTCTAATGGAAATCAGCAGCAACCCAAATAATAAGGAATTTGAAACAGGGTTTAATGTGTGCACGCTTGTTGCAGAATATCTGGATTGGATCCATAACGAGCATATGTGTGTGTGTGTGTGTGTGTGTGTGTGTGTGTGTGTGTGTGTGTGTGTGTGTGTGTGTGTGTGTGTGTGTCTCAGAGTGAGCGCATACACACACGTCAGCGCGAGGAGGGCTCTGTGAATGTGACAGTCCAGACAGCCGCGGCAGAGAGAGCACGCGGAAAGGTGAGAAGCGCAGCGGGGGGGGGAGGGCAACACAATGCCAGAAGAGCCAGCTAACCTGCAGACGTGACACGGAGAAACGAAGAAGAAGTAAAAAGAAAAGACTAAGAAAAAGGAGGAAAAAGACGCGAAAAAGCCAAATTACGCGCAGCGGCGGAGGAGCGGCAGAGGAGCGTTGGAGGAGCGCAGAGGAGTGCAGAGGAGCGGCGGTGTGTTGAGGAACCTGGGGAACCATGACCGTGGTTCCCGGGGAGAACCTGGATGAGACTGTGGCTCTGGACCCGCAGCAGAGCACGAGGAACCAGGACTGCTGCTGCGAGCGCGTGCTCATCAACATCTCGGGGCTGCGCTTCGAGACGCAGCTCCAGACGCTCGCGCGGTTTCCACAAACGTTACTCGGGAACCCGAAGAAAAGGATGCGTTTTTTCGATCATCTACGCAACGAGTACTTCTTCGACCGCAACAGACCAAGTTTTGACGCGATTCTTTACTACTATCAGTCCGGGGGGAGGCTGCGGAGACCCGTTAATGTTCCCGTGGACATCTTCATGGAGGAGATCAAGTTCTACGAGTTAGGAGAAGAAGTGGTGGAGAACTTCAAGGAGGACGAGGGCTTCATAAAAGAGGAGGAGCGCCCCCTGCCGGAGAACGACTTCCAGCGCCAGGTCTATGTCTGACACTCATTAAGAAAACTAAACCCATTTGTGACCTTATATTCAAATAGTGAAATAATTAACCTAAAGAGTGTCTCTACTTTAAAGAGTTCTCTCCTGCTGATGTTCAGGTGTATATCAGTATGTAGTGTCTCTACTTTAAAGAGTCCTCTCTGCTGATGTTCAGGTGTATATCAGTATGTAGTGTCTCTACTTTAAAGAGTCCTCTCTGCTGATGTTCAGGTGTATATCAGTATGTAGTGTCTCTACTTTAAAGAGTCCTCTCCTGCTGATGTTCAGGTGTATATCAGTATGTAGTGTCTCTACTTTAAAGAGTCCTCTCCTGCTGATGTTCAGGTGTATATCAGTATGTAGTGTCTCTACTTTAAAGAGTTCTCTCCTGCTG
>NW_011366406.1:0-2617 GCF_000735185.1 Notothenia coriiceps | reverse complement strand
ACCAAGCACAATGCTGTAACCACACCTCCAGAACCCAACCGACTCATTTATGCTTTAAATAACTCTACCTGTACAGGCTTGCATCTATCTTTTAGTCCAATACTAACTGCACAATATTTACTGACACTGAGCTGTGAAAATATAACACTTATGGGGGGACAGGGCTGCTAAGTCTATAGATGGATCTGTTGGTCCTGGCACCAGGTGGAGGGACAACTGATTTAGTATGAATAGCTGCTAAAAATGTACCTGCATTTACTAAATGTCAGCTAAAAGAGGAGTGAAATTAAAAATCTGTATAGATATTAACAGTACTTAATGTCAGCTTAGTAAAACAAAAACATAACAATTATTATTTACAATGGACTACGCGTAGCTAACAGACACATTTCCACCACTCATAGACCACACCCACCTTTTCTTTGAAAAACTGGGTGACATACTGTCGCCCTTTAGTCCCTCTCTCTTGTCTTTCTCTCCTTTCTTTTCTCTTTTGAAAGCCTGACTTTGTGAGTCGTTGAGACATGGTACACAGGTAAGTACTAGAATCCCTGCTCCTAACATGCTCTCACTCTCTGCTAGAAAGTGCAATTTTTTTCTTAATGTTCTAAAATTGTTTGGGCCCCCGTGGTGAGGGTGTTTGGGGTGGCCAATAGGGTGGCCAGGATTCAGCTGTGAGGTGGCCCCGGCCACTCCCAGCCAACCCCCAGCTCCGCCACTGCAGACAGCAAGGGTTAATGTTCAAAAGGCATTGATAGTTGGGATTCGTACTCACTGCAAGTAATTTATTGAATTGTTGGAAGCAGCAGTGAAATACTTATAACAGCTACACAGTGCATGGTAAGAGGGTCAGGACTGACTGATTGCAGCTCACTGGCTGCAATCAGTCAGACATTCTTCTCTGAAACCTGGGAGAGAGGGGAGACAGCGAGGGGAAGAGGAGGGAGACAAAGCCTGAGAGAAGATAGACGCTCCTTTGATGGGTCCATCACTCTACAATGTTCCCGTAATCACAGACAATGAAGCCATCACAGCAGAATCTTATAGGCACAGAGACAGACAGAAGAGATTCCTCACTTCCCTCTTTTGAGGCATTAGTCATTCTCTCTTTGCATCTCCATCATGCATTGAACCCTTATTGAGTCAGTGAGACAGAAAGAACCTGCAGCCAGTGGCCATGTGTAAATATGAATGAATGGCTAGTCTCGCCCATTTAAATGCCACCTCTTCCAGCATTCATGTCTGCTAAGAGACAATAAGGCCCGCTGGCTCTCAGAGGATCCAGGCTCAGGCAGCTCGTCTCGTTTGAATCAGCACATGTCTCTCTTAGAGCTTTCTGCAAACCCCCATCTAATATTTTCTCTTTGATTTAGTACCTTTCCTCTATCCAGCAGATGCAAATCACCACTCACTCTTCACAACAGTGTATTCTGCAGGCAACAGGATTATAGATCGACAAAGTAAGTATAATAATTGTCATTTAACAACAAACATTTTTTAAATAGGTTACAGATTTTGTAGAACATATTTTGCATGTCAGTGAGAGCAACACAGACTGTGGTAGTGAAGCACAGCAAAGACTGGTTTGCTGCTGCAGGACTGGAGTTGTTGCTAACTTAACGTTAACTCCCATCACTAAACTCAGCAGTTGGCAGAATAAATACAGGGGCTTTACTCTACTGCTGTATAATTTATTTACCCACACCAGGCGTGGTGCTAGAGCAAAACTACAGAGAGGGCATGTGATTTT
Source organism: Notothenia coriiceps (assembly GCF_000735185.1). Classification (NCBI taxonomy): domain Eukaryota; kingdom Metazoa; phylum Chordata; class Actinopteri; order Perciformes; family Nototheniidae; genus Notothenia; species Notothenia coriiceps. The sequence continues at coordinate 867 of NW_011366406.1, read as the reverse complement.
CATGGGAGGTACCACAAACCGTCATTTACTGTGACACAAATGAAATACCGTCATAGGGGCCCTATTATGTTCATCTTCAGGTTCATATTAGTATGTAGAGTAAAGTATTATTTAATTTCTTTTTAAATGTTTTCGGTCTGTATCCGGTATTTGTTAATGACGATGTGATGTGAGATGGGCTGGAGAATTGCACAGGGGAAAATAAAGTATCTATGCCACAATTTTAGATGCGGATTTTGTTAAACTAATACGTTTGCGCTGTGGACCAACACTATAAATTGACGGGGAAGGGGGTAGCAATAAAGATAACACCATTAAACAGTTACACAACATGACAGAAATAATATCGATACCAGCGTCCCTAGCAACCACCTTGGTAACAATGAAAATGTTGTATGGACACAATTTCCTGAAGTAATCTTCGTAATAACTAGCAAACTAAAGGTCATGTACATCCACTGCACACATAATCTGAAATAACAACTCATATTTCTCGCATCAAATGACATCAAAATGCATTTTAATGGCCAAACTAACCTTAAAATAGGCTTTTTCCACCGAGAATAAAACGAAGTTCGGCCATGTTTTTTTTTTCTGCAGGGAGAAATGTGAAGATCACGTGACATAGACCCCAGCCATTGGAAATGAATGGTGAAAAAAAACATAGGGATCTTAAAATTTCAGAGGCGTTTTTGTAGAAATACTACGTCCTACGTTGTGGACCAACGTAGCTATTACACGTTTAGATGTGACACTGGGTTGGAATATACGACCCCCCGGAGCGTTTGCAATTGCCGTAAATTGTTGTTTCTTACACCAGGGGTTCCCAGAGTCGCGAGATGATTTTAGAATCCTCTGAATATCTTT
>NW_011366405.1:4236-7808 GCF_000735185.1 Notothenia coriiceps | reverse complement strand
TCCTCACACACACTCTCTCTCTCTACCTCCCTCCCTCGCTCACTCCCTCCCTCACTTGCCCTCTCTCTCTCTCTCCATCAGGCGTTGCTCCTAACTGCGCGCCGGAGGCCAAAATGCAGATGAGCTCTGCCTCGCGTCAGGGGGAGCTTCTGCTCTGCTTAATTATCTGAGTGTGTGTGTGTTTGAGTATGTGTGTGTGAGAGAGTTAGCTTATCAGCTTAGCAGCCCACACACACACACACACACACACACACATACCGTTCATGCTGCTGCTGCTGTTGCTGCTATGCTAAACAGCAAGGCATCCTGGGAATTGCAGTGACAGCTCATTTTGGTTTTTTCGCAGTCTGTGTATGAAAGCTGCTGAGAGACAACCCTTCCCTCCCCCTGCCTCCCCCGATTTCCCTCTCCCCCTTCCAACACACACACACATACTGACACACACACGTTGACATATACACACACTCACTCACTCACTCACACACACCAAACCCTCTCTCTTTCTCCCTGGTGCTCATGGGAACGGGTCCGGGGCCTGTCACTAACCCGCCCCCCTCCACCCCCCCTCCCTCCCCTCATTGCCGCAGTGACAGGGCTTGTTGACAAACGCCAGCAGTCATCAGGGCACCATGGGAAATCTTCTGCCACCATTTTGTCAGCAGAATGACAGAAGCTGTTAATGTCTCGCCTCTCGCCCTGACACGAGACGCCGGGGCTGACAGACTCTGACACGTGCCATACACACACACACACACACACACACACACACACACACACACACACACACACACACACACAGTCACACAGCCACACACACACACAGTCATGTGATACACACTGCTGTGCGTAGCTGTACATTGACACAAATGTCACGCTCGATACAGGCACAAACACAAATGTCCGTGCACACTCACACACACTGAGGTGCTACACACACACACACACACCATTCATGTCCACATTTGTGTGCCCCCCATCCTTCACTCTCCCCCATCTCACTCAACTAAATCAGTCAGTGTGTGTGTTGTCTGACAACTAGATGCGCATGGATGTTTAGTGTGTATGACTCAGGAGTGTTAATGAGGATATGTCTATGAGTGTGTATGGCTACTAATGAGTTGTACTCTAGTGTGTGTGTGTGTGTGTGTGTGTGTGTGTGTGTGTGTGTGTGTGTGTGTGTGTGTGAAAACAGTGTCTCAGCTCTCGTTATGAATGCAGCCTATGCGTCTGATCAATAACATTTACAATCCCGACAGGAGATCGAGCCTGGCGGACAACCCTAACTGACCGTTATGAGAACATGATGAACTCCGGACTCACCGTGCACACACACACATGCACACACACACACACACACACACACACACACACACACACACACACACACACACACACACACGCACACACGCACACACACACACACAGATGGGCAGCTTCTCTGGACAGCCAATTACCGTTCCTCATAATCCACTTGCTCCACACACAGCCTCTGCCATCCATCTGTATACAACCGACAGACGTCGAGGTGTGTGTGTGTGTGTGTGTGTGTGTGTGTGTGTGTGTGTGTGTGTGTGTGTGTGTGTGTGTGTGTGTGTGTGTGTGTGTGTGTGTGTGTGTGTGTGTGTGTGTGTGTGTGTGTGTGTGTGTGTGTGTGTGTGTGTGTGTGTGTGTTTGGGGGTTACCGAGGATGCCAAAGTTCCCTCCAGAATCCACAAAGATACACAGTCTTAAGCTCTCAGGCCCCTGATCAGATCAGCGTTGGTAGTTCACCACGTTTCGCTGCGCTGGCTGCACATGTTAGGAACTGAAGTGTTTAATGTCTCAGGATTGTATCGAGTCGTACCTGCAGGGACAAACAAGGCACAATCTGCTGAAGATGGAAACTTGTGGTGTTTATTTTGTGTTTCAAAGTGTGAATCAGGGTTAGGCTTGTTGTTTTCTAGAGGCTGGAAGAAGCCAAAGGGAAAGTGACTGTGGCTTGGCAAAAAAAGAGAAAGATTCGAGATTACAGCAGGTTGGAGGAGTGCTTAATATTGTACCAGACAGATGTTACTTTACCACACAGGAAGCACTGACAGCTTAAAAACAACATCCCATTTCAAGGCTTTTACATGTAGGATATCAAAACATGTTATGCCATACCTACAGTAGCCTACATGTAATAAAAAGTGTGTTCTTGTAAGCACATTTATTTGCAACGAAACTCAAAAATAGTATTAATGAAATGACTCATCTGACTGAGCTATGATCAAAAGTGCTTCTTAGATGCTTTAACACCTCGAAAGGGATGAAAATGTCCACAAGTCTGAACAGCAAGATAACCTGTTCAGATATTAGGAGCACTGAACAGAAAACATTATGGAGTAGATGATAACATAATATCAACACACCCACAAAGTTGATCGATTGAAAATCACTGTTTAGCTGTGTAATACTGAGCCTTCTGAATGCGTTGTCATTATCCAATATACTTATAATACTTTGAAACAGCGATCTAGTAGCCATATGGAAGTGCATCACACACACTTTGAGTATCATTGTCCTGCAATCACCAAATCATGTAAAGTTGTCTCTCTCACAAACACTGGCAGAGCTCCGTCACTTGTACAGTTAACAAGACTTTAAACATCAAACACACCCACACACACTCAACTTGACACGTTAACAGTAAGAAGGCTGTATGGAAAACCGGTTACTATCTTACAAAGAGTACAGCAAGAAAGAGTCATAAAAGGAATATCTTATCAACAAACTGACATTCTGATGTATTACAATTGTACTGTAAATGCCGTTCAAACATTCTTAACAATGTCATCCCCACCGACAGAAGTTTTAACCCTGGATTTTTCCGTAAAAATCAATATTGATATGTATTTTTATCTGCTCCACAAGTGTCATTGTTGGAGCTTTTCCATCTCACAGCTATTTTGTAAATGCTTATTTTTAAATCACAAGATTACCTTTTTAATGAGCAAATGTAACCATAAAGATTATAGCTTTCTGGGGCTAATATAACATGAATAGAAGCCTAATTGCTTCCAATAAAAGTTGGGGTTTTAACTCATTTATAAAAACAAGATATCTTTCTTGTTTTTTTTTTAAAGTGTGGAAAAACAAACCCTGACCCTGTAGCAGGGGTTCCAAATCTAAGGGTTGGGCCCCTGAAGGGTCGCCAAAAAACATCTTAGGGGACGTCAGAAAATGTATGGGAGAGGATAGAAGAAAACCGATTCTTATACAGAAATCCCAATTTATTTTCTCTAATCATTTTTGGTGAAATATTGGATAATTTAGTCTTAATTTTCTTTAAATAGTTATAAGACCCGCCATTTTTGTCGTATGGGGTCATGAGCCAAAAAGGTTGCAAACCACAGCCCTTTAGCACTTTCCTCACAAGAGTTAGGGTACATTAGCACCGTGCATCGAAACTTGTTTAACATCACACACTCACACACCGAGCGCACGAGCAGGTGGAGGAAGAGCGAGTCAAGTGCAGCTTTCAGCAGGTGCCGCCCCGCGTGAGGCGGCTAGGACGAGATGAAAGACACCGTTGCTCACCGATTCCCCCCAGT
>NW_011366405.1:0-3885 GCF_000735185.1 Notothenia coriiceps | reverse complement strand
GTGAACCCCCCCAGTACCCACCTTCCTTCCCTCCTCTCTCCTCCCTACTTCCCTGCGCTCGGTGAGGTAGATTTGTAGTGACAGCAGCGGGTGCATTCGCCAGTCATTCCCCATAAAAGCTTCATTCTGATCAAAGCCCCGCTGAGGCAGGGAGGCGGCCGCGGTGTCGGCGTGTCGGTGTGTGTCTGCGTGTCTCCGGTGTCTCGCAGGGTTGAAGCGGTTTTGAAGCTTTAAAAACACAAAAACCCTCTCTGTCTCTCTTTCCCCGCTATTTACATTCGAGCTCCGTTTTGCCTTGGCAGTAAAACATTGGTTTTATTCCCTCCGCCTGCAGCCCGCGAGTGACAGGCTCGACTGCATTAATCAACTCTTTCCCGCTCAGTCAAGCATTTCTTAAACTGGAGGAATTAAATCTTTAAATACATTTTAAACGGAAGTGTCTGACTGAAGTTATGTTAACAAGCCCCTCCAACCTGTGTGTGTGAGAGAGTGAGAGATGAGTGGAGCAGCATCCCTGCTGAGCGCTGAAGGGATCGTATACACACCAAAGCAGAAAAGAGGCAATGTGTTGATATACATTTACCCATCTGCCTTCAATTACACAAACACTTAAGCAGGTGTAAAAGTTGGGTTTTTGCACAATATGAACGCCAATCTTTAGGAAAACAATGTCGCACCGTGAACTTTAAAGTACCCCGGCAGCCATATTCCTAATTGTTCCATATTCATGTTGTTTTAAATCACCAGGAATCCCTCTTTACCTCCTCATTAACATCAGTCGTCCGTCAGAGGCAGACAGCATTATTCACCATCAATTAGGAACACAGCAATCCAAAGCCGTCTGCTTCTGACACGTCTTGATACAGGCCGGGATACAAATGCAAAAATATTTTGGCAATGCAAATTTTTTAAATCTATTAAAAAGAGCAGACTGTACACCCCCTTTTTTCCCCAAATCTCATTGTTGTTGTTATCTGCAGCTCAAAGCTTCCTATACATTGATCTTCTTCCTTGCAGTAGTTGCAGTCCCTGCTGAATTAAACCTTGTTTTTTGAGGTTGTTGTCCGTGCATCAAGGCCTTCAATCAGAACAATGCGTTATAAAATATAAAGAAATATAAGCTACTCTCAGTCAAAGTAACTATATTTTAGGAACCCAATCTTAGAATAATTTAGTGGAAAGATAACTTCCTAAATGTACACATGACGGCCCTAGTGTGTTTATATACTGTGATAAGATTCTGCTAAATCCTTTAATTTATGAGAATATTTCAAAAGCACTGATGTTTCTTTATATAAACACAAAATATTCTACTGAAGTTTAAACATTTATGGTTATTTCACATGATAGATTTCTGTATTTGTATTTTTGTCTCCTTTTTAATGGTTCGTAATGGGTGGATCTCATTTGGAAAAAAAGGGCTGTTGCATCAAAACATAAAAGTTGTTGGGTAAAATGTCCAAGTCTGATCAAACTAGACCCACAAAGTGACGAAGCAGATGCTTATTTAACTGAAATGTTGTAGCTTTTTTAGTCAAAGGTATTAATTGTTATCTAAATTTGGAATAAGCTTTGGAAAGCTGTCAAGAAAAGCCTTTTTCAGGCTAGTGAAAAATAACAACAATAGGCCAAGAAATGAGTTTCAGAACATCCTTTATTTCCAACAGTTTGTAAGAAAAAAATATGACAGCTATATAAACATTAGGGTCACTGTACCTCTGAGTGCTTTTATTTTTTCTATGTTACAATCGACTCAGTGACACCGCTGATATGACGCATCTCCAAGTCCATAAACTCATAAGCAACATTCCTCGATAACATTCTGTTATAATTTAACGGCCTCTAGGCAAAATTGAATTTACACAATATTCCTAAAACGCACTCACATACTGTATCCGACTCCTCAAGGCAAAGCGGTGCTTAGTATGTACACTCTGTTGTGAGTGTGATTGTATCTGGTTGAACCTGTAGATCGGGTCACAGATGGTGTTTTAAGTGCTTTTATTGGGGGTAGGCCTCGATCACCATGGCATGACCCTAGAAAACAAAAGAATACAAGTTTGTCAGAAAAAAACTAAGAAATAGAATAAAAATAATTACATCAGAGTTGCTCATTTAAAACGTGTAATCTGGAAGAAATCTATCTTCTAATTACAACGGCATCAGTGCACTAACTATTGAACTGCAACAGTACTTCAGGTACATGATATTCGCCCTATTCGTCTTGTACAAATATCCAGCTGTACATGTTGTTTATACATTCATCCTACTTTTGCACACTAGAACTCAACCTAAACTCTGTACATACAAAATGTACTTACTTATATGTATTACCTGTGTATATAATAACTTTAAAGCATCATTAATGCTGTAGTACTTACTGCAATTGATATAGTATATTAGTATATATACTAACATGCACTCCTGGTTATATTTCAAACTGCATTTTATTGGCTTGTACCTGTACTCTGACAATGAGAATAACATTCAGTCTAATCTAATTTAAACATGATATCATACAACTAAATGCTACATAATACCTAACATATTCTAGCATGCAATAGTGAAGTCCTCATTTTTAAAAGTTTAAGATCTGAGGCAGTGATTTCTAACTATTTAACACTTTAAATTGTGAGAACTTCATGAGTCAGTTGTGTCTTGTGTGATTCTGTTGTTCAATGTAAACTAATGAATTACCTGTCCTCCAGCAGCACAAGCTGCCACCAGGCCGTACTGCCCGCCCTCCCTCTGCAGCCGGTGGGCCACGGTGGTGACCAGCCGGCAGCCGGTGGCTCCAAACGGATGGCCCAGAGACAGAGAGCCCCCCCACAGGTTGAACTTCTCCATGGGAGGAGCTCCCACCTACACACACACACATAATACATTTAGTCAGGACTAAAGTATGTCTTTCTTTAACATTTGAATCAAAAACATAATGATTGCAAAGGTTACACTTTTTGTTAACAATTGAAAATGGAATAATAGGATTTCCATACCGACCACTTTTGCATTTATCACTTGACCGGCATTATTGACAATATTTAGTTGGCTTTAGATGCCTTATATGAATCTGTACTTTTATCATAGTTATACATATAAAACATCCAATTTCTAATGGATGTATATACGTCATAAGCAAAACCAGGTCTACATATTTCTTTAGTATATTATTTACCGTTTTTTAGTACATCCATATTCAAATATGATTACACCAATACCAAATGCTGATAATATTCTTATAATAACCTATTTGTCAAAAGTTAATCAGTTCACAAATATCATTTACATGTGACATATGATCAGCATCTATCTTTACCTTTGATTTCCTGCCCAAGTACGTCTGGCCGAACCAATCTGAGTCCATCGCCTTCAGATTTGCCATAATCTGGCCCTGAAAAAAAGAAAGAGATATAAATCCACAGGGTCACCAACGATACCAGACAGAAAACACATTGAAATGCATGATACTAAAAAGACCAGGCCAATCTTACTCCCACATTCTGATTGATTCTCATCAATAACAGAATCCATAATTGGATAAGAAATGCACATCTGTTACTTTTATTAGAGATTGACAGGACATTTCCCTCCACAAGCTAACGCAGTTTTCCCATTTAAAAGTTGTAATAACTTACTGCGAATGCCTCGTGGAACTCAAACACGTCGATGTCACTCATGCTCAGACCGGCGCGCTCCAGGACCTTTGGTGTACCGTACGTTGGCCTGGAAGAGACAAAAAGAAAACCGAGTTGAAAAGAGCGAAATAACTCAAAATGTTTTTATTTATGTAAATTAGATTTAAAGGTAGGGTAGGTAAGAATGGAGAAACCAGCTCGAGTGCGCTAGAATCTGAAAGTACGCAGACGAAAAAAATCTGCCCCTTCC
>NW_011366404.1:0-4275 GCF_000735185.1 Notothenia coriiceps | reverse complement strand
AACGTAACGTAACGTAACGAACGTTACGTACGTTAGTAGTAGTAGTTATAGTACGTTAGTAGTGTGTGTGTGTGTGTGTGTGTGTGTGTGTGTGTGTGTGTGTGTGTGTGTGTGTGTGTGTGTGTGTGTGTGTGTGTGTGTGTGTGTGTGTGTGTGTGTGTGTGTGTGTGTGTGTGTGTGTGTGTGTCATTTCCAGCAGCAGACCAGCAGGTCCTGCAGCATGTGACCTGGTGCTCTCTCAGGTGATAGAACAACTATTTTTTAGGCCTGTGCACAACCAGCACACACCTCTCCTCCCTCTCTGTGTGTGTGTGTGTGTGTGTGTGTGTCTTTGATAATCTGTAAGCATGCACAGATCATTTCATGGGTAAAAAAAGGCCATCTTTTGAGGGATGTGTTTGATGTGTCTTTGAAGAGCTGCTTGATTACTCAAAAACAGCTGCTATTGTGTTTATGCACCTGGCTGCCAAAAATAAACATGCAGTCTGACCAAGGGTTTATAAATTTTAATCATTTCATAATTTCAAGCCAAAGAAACCCTCTGATATAATGTGTGATATAATGTGTGTATGAAAGGTGGGGTAGGTAATTCACTTCAGAAACACTTTTTGTTATATTCCATGGAATGCTATTAACATCCCGATAGCAATGAATATATTAAATGCTTTGACAATAAATACATACAAAATAAATAATCTGTGGAAGCCGTGGTGCTGTAAAAAGCACGACCAATCATTTTAGCCGGCCCGGCTAAAATAACTGGATGGCCGACCTGCCTGTCAGACTTCCATCTCGTGCACAAACTTATCTCGCGCCCTCATTGGTCATGTGCGCGTTCGTGTGTGTTGGAGGAGGGGCTCTTTAAGGAAATCTGAAGGAAGGGGCAGATTTTTTCCGGTTGTGTACTTTCAAATTCTAGCGCACTCCAGCTGGTTTCTCCATTCTTACCTACCCCACCTTTAAGCAACAATATGAACAAAACATAAATACGTATAAATCAAGTCTTTGTGTAGACCACATTTGGCCAAGCAGTGCAATTTGACTTTAGAGAAATACTTGCATTGTCATCAATATCGATCAATATTGCTTAAAGGCATCATGGTGTAAGTCAATAAAGCGGCACTTTGTCAATGTTAGCTATTAGTTCCTTCATTTAGCCAAGCTGGACTGTCTCACCAGAGGCCGCTAAACATCATACAGCTTCCGTTAGATCTACTCCTGCAGATTTAAAAATGGATTCGTTGTTCATAATTAAGCATTTTCTGAGGAAAAAAAGGGTTGCGTTCTCTGGACTCTTTGATAGTGAGTTACTTCTGTCTGTCACTCAGCGCTCATACCAATTAGATTTGTTATTGTCCCTGGAACAAAGGGATGACCTTAGCCTCGGGCCGCTGGGTTATTTACACAATATTATCATATGTGTAATAATCAACATGATATAAATATATATTTCATTAAGTATCACTGTTCATCAATCAACACCCCTAGTGTGTATTTGATCCCAGAGAGATGAATGGACAGCAATTTACAATCACAGTGATGAAATTCAAGTGATGTAATTACCGCTCTTTAGACTGTGTTGCATATTGTTGCCATAGCTAATGAAGGGATGCTGTGATCATTAATGTGACCTCCCTGGTGAGCCTCAGCGGAAAACAACAGGACTCTGGGAACAGCAATGGCTGCAGCCAGCTAATTAGGATCAACGGTCAATGTATACTGGACTCATTTTACTGTGACTTTACCTGTTGACACCATCAGAGCTTCATCATCATCATCATCATAATCATCATCATCATCAATCATGAGCACCCTGGGGGGGATATTGAAGCTGTTTTTCGGAGGAGTACATGCAGTAATTATGGTAGAAGTGGTCATCAACTCCATTCTCCTCTGAGAGCAATTAATAAAACAACACCTCTCTGGAGAGTGAGTCATGGAACTAATTAACACAAACAGGCTCTTTAGCCAGAAGGCTATAGTTGTTATGTAACCACTAAAATAAATATTAAAACAAATAAATGCTATATTTTATTACAAAGTTCAAGACTTTTAGCTCTTGAGTTTGTGTTCTTATTAAGTCTTTATTGATCCTTCTGGTTAAACCCATTAACAACAAAATACGACCAAATTTGATTAAGGCGTCAAAATAATGAAATCAGGAAACTGAAATAATAATAAACTACAGCCTTAAAACGTCAATAGAGTTGATTCAACCACTCTTAAACAGAATGTAAGTTGAAACCAGAAACTTCTGTATGTCAGATGTATTTGTTTATGTATTATATTACTATTCATGTGTTCTCTGAATAAGAGTGTTTTCCAATGAGCCATAGATAAATTGCTGTTGACATGCTTCATACCATGATTGGGTTTCTGGCAAATATGGTTGCACCTCTCTTATCACTAAATGCAAAACTATGTAAAACCATTTACAAATATTTACCCAAATTACTTTTGTTGGCTGCCTTTTCTGCTAGCAAGTAAACATATATATATTTTAGAAAGAAAGAAATGCTCTCAACACATTTGTTAGACCTGAAGGACACACAATGAGTTTCAGTGAGAAACACTGAATGTAAACATGACTTTGGCTTTGTTTACAAGAAAATTCAATCGGCATATTTAAGGAAGAGGCTATATTTACAATGAATGTCATCCACATGCCACTGCGCGCAAATGAAGCCTTGGCATTATGTATAAACATCATTACTGGCCAAGCTTCCAGCTCTAAGGAAAGTGAGGTGACATCTCAAGAGCCTTGCCAAAATACCCAAAGACTTATGCTCTACCAGAACGTTTTAACATGCAATATGGGAAAAAAAGGCATCCTTAACACTGTCACTGAAAGATGAACTAATGTTACTGCAAAAGGGGCAATAAGTCCATCTGAAGCTCCTGTGGGGTCTTGAAAAATAAACAACAAGTCCTCCAACTCATACGACCAAATGGGCCGATTGTTCGGGCCCTTATTACGACCAAATATGTTGTTTGTTCAAGCGCTTAATACGTCCTATAATTACGTTTTAAAGTGTTCGCCCTCCAGTGCTCCCGTTGAATGCTAATGTTACAGATGGTCGTTTATTCACAAATAACCCTCTCTTTTTTCCGAGTGTTCTTGCTTTTCTCTTTGGAAGTCATCACATAACGGTATTGTAGTACACGCTTTGGCTGCATTAAGTATTACATATCTGCCGTAGATATTTATTTATAGAGCCCTGATCAGAAGACCTTTTGACAAACTGTAAGAAATGCCGCCAAAACTGAATAGGTGACGTGGATCATAAATATATTGGCAATTAAACAACATCTTCCATTTCTTTTCAAACAATACGTCTCCTTGCAGTATCAATACTAATTCGGCTGACTTTTATAGTTGATCCAATTGGTAGATACACCATATTATATTTACACCATAACGGTGCACAGCTGATAGAAAGGGATTTTTTGTAGTTTTAAAGATACTATTTACTGAACTACCTTCCCAACTCCTCCTATACAGGTTCATGGTACAATGCATAAGCTTCAAATCGAGAGACTGAAACTGTATTTTCCTTTACCGTTCTGTTTTAATTTCACAATAAAGTTAATAGTCATATTATGTCTGATATTATTATGTTTCATTAGCTACGCCACTGGTTTTTTAACCCGCACCGCCTAGTGGTTAAAGCACGTTATTGAATTTTGTTGTTGAATATGTTTTATTTGATGAAAACATTTAAATATTAAGAGTAGCCTATATACAAAATTGGGGGGAAGTAGAAGGTCAATGATAGAAATATAGAATAGAAAACATCAAGAAGATACTGTAGTCATCTCTACAATAAAAGAGTTTAGTGGAGGACGTCCAAAGATATTAACAGGAGGATGTGCAAAACAGACAAACTAATAAGGATTTATTTAAACATTAAAGAATACTTTAAGTTAAGGTCTTCTTTTGAATAAGAAAAAAACGTTGGGGTTATCCACATATAAATATGAAGTCTGAAAAAGTACTTAACGTCCAATATATTGCATAGTTTATTTTGGCACTTGACAATCACCTTCCCTGAATTTGACTCAGGTGTAACTAAAGTCTGCTTTAAGGGTTGTTTATATTTCACATCATTAATCAGAATTTGCAAGGTAACTAAAATAAATGTAGTGGAGTAAAAATACCAGGTTAACCTCTGAATTGTAGTGGAGTAGAATTACACAGAATGAGCTGTCATGTGGGTATATATTAATGCTGCCCATTATGGACACAAGCGATTTTCACCCATTTAGTAATTACAT
>NW_011366403.1:0-3366 GCF_000735185.1 Notothenia coriiceps | reverse complement strand
GGGGCTGTGTGTAAGTGTAACACAGTGGACCTAAAGGGATGGAGAGTGTGTTTAGGGCTGTAACTCTGTAAATCTACCCGCTGCGGGACGAATTTCAAGACTTTCAAGGTTTTTATTGCCGTTTGTACAAAGCTACAGTGGGTCTGTTGATCGTGTATATATATATATATAGATCTACATATTTGTATTTTTGTATTCGGGATTGTCGATCTCTCCGTCTGTACACACAAACTGAAAGATTGACAATAAAGTTGACTTTGATATGTCAATGAAAATCTGAGGTCACAGGCTCCTCCAACAGTGCAACACAATAAAACAGATACAATAGTGCAAGTAAGTACAATAAAATAGAATAGAAATAGTGCAAGAAGAGTCTATATACAAGTAATTGGGATATGATATATTAATTTGTAAATTGCAAACAGATGAATGTTATTTCAAAAGAATAAACGCTCTATGAACACACTTAAAGGAATCCTGACTGATGTCAATGTGGCAGTGTCAGAGCCAAGCCTCACACAAAGAGCCTGAGCCTCAGGGTGGGTGGGTGTGTGTGTGTGTGTGTGTGTGTGTGTGTGTGTGTGTGTGTGTGTGTGTGTGTGTGTGTGTGTGTGTGTGTGTGTGTGTGTGTTGACACACCAAACAGACCTTTAAGAGCTCGCTGCTACAAAGACACACTGATCTAACACTGTGAGGCTTTCAGGCCGGCGGACACACAGCTCTCTGCTCACATTTGCTCCTGCATTGTCAGCTTGTGGTCGACTGCATGTGAGGGATATCAAGACTGAGAGACTACAGACATGACACTGCTTCTGTGAGGACTGAGGCACAGAAGTGATTTGAGCTAGGGCTGATGTTTACCAGGGATTGCATGGTAGAGAAAAGGCAAAAGAAAGTGGATTGTGCTAAAACATGGGCTAGTTTCTATAGGTTGCAAGAGAGCAGACAGGGTCACCACTGTAGGAACAGATGGGGCTCACAGTGTGATAGCAGCAGAGAGAATATACCCTGTGTAGCACACATTATACAGAGGGTGATCGCTGTCTGAATACTACCCTACGAGTATGAGTAGTACATACTATCCGGAGGGGAATCACAACATCTCTCTGTCTTCAGCTAAATGACAGAAAATTGTCAAAAGAAGGCCCAAATCCCTCAACAGTTACAACACCATGCATGCATGTGATTAATCTCCCCCAAAAAAGAAAAAAAAGTATTTTAAACTTGTTATTAATAATGAATAATCACATGTTATTACTGTGATTAACATTCACAGTGACAGCCCTACCGTAAACACCTCATGTGTTAAAAGGGTCCTAACGTGTCTTATAGATGCTCTGAACTCCAAATGACCCCCTTTTTACTTTCTGCCAACAACAGACAGGGCTTAACACCGACACACAGAGCGTCTACAGGGGGTCCGGGGTGAAACCACATTTGGAGGTCCCATTCTGACAGCACTTTCCCAACATATACAATGATCTGAACTGGTGAGTTTTAGAACCCGACGGTACGGAGAATTAGGCTGATCACGCGTTTTGGCACACAGTCTGTTAAATAAGAACATATATTAACACGTAACACCACAGCTTCCCCTGGGGCTGTTTCATCAAGTTCAAAGAGAAGCTGCTTTTGAAGAATTGATGAAAACATTCTTAGAATCATTGCACTTTCTAAGAATTTCCTCAATTAATAATAGCTTCTGCATAAGCAGAAACCATTAAAAAAAGCACCTAAGGTGTTTTGAGTAGCGAGCAGGAAATAGACTGCAATGTTTCCTAATGAGAGGTTAGACAGTATGTAAATTAGATAACATTACCAACATGGTAAAGAAACATAAGAAAAATACATGTTATCATACAATGGATATCAAGCACCCAGTCCAGCTAATATTAATTACACTGTAATCTGAGTTTTCCAATTGAAACGTATTGTAATATTATATTTTATTGACCTGTACTTTAAGCTGTTTTATACTTGTTTGAGTGATAGAGATGATGCAATGTTTTTAGTGTGTGTTGATGTGTATGTACCTGCCTAAAGACTGCAGATAGAAATTAGCTATACAATAGAACAATTATTTTCTGAGATGAATGTATTTGTATGCATGGTCCTTGTTCAAATAAATACATAACATAAAATGTGAGTAGGCTACAGTACATTAGGCCTGTGTATTTATACTATGTGTAGCCTACTTTTAAAGAAGGGCTTACAATGTATTCAAGATTTGTTTTAATAGTATTTATTTTTACACCATAGAGAATAATTTGTTTATATATAACATTTAGAATCAGTAATATTTCTCTATATCAATTTGACACTGATTAAGTTTATATTGTATAATCATTCTCATGTTACATTTATGTATTATTTTTGTACACATTCGAATCAAAATGAATCCCACCCCTTCTCACAAAAACTAAATTATTGACTTTTTTTTTTCTCTATAAACTCAGTGTCCTCTCATTTTACTGAGGATTCATACGTCTCCCAGTGTTTAGTCAGGGGTGTCAAACTCACGGCCCAGGGGCCAAAACCGGCCCGTGACCTCGTGTTATGTGGCCCCACAAGAGCTTTCAAAGAATATAATATGTTCATTATACGGTTACATGCCGATTTACAGAAGCACGTTGTCCATAAACTACATGTCCCACAATGCATCTTAAATGCGCCTTTTTCTCAGACTTTGACTTTTTTACTTCAAAATATTTATTTATTCTTAGAATATTCATTTTTCTCAGAATCAGATTTTTTTTCAAAATGTCACTTTTTTTCTCCCGATTTTGACTTTTTCTACAGAATTTGGCTTTTCTTTTTAAATCATTCTGTGACGTTCTCACTGAAGACACTTGCAATTATTTGCCCTAGACTTCTGCTTTCAGACGTAGTTAATTATTAAGTTATTACCCTATCCGTTAATAATCCAATGCAGAGGCAATATAATATATAAATATTTAATATATAAAATAATGTATGTATTTTTATTTAGTCTTATAGATAAAACTGTCCCTTTGAGTGCAACTATAGGCGCTTTCACACCGGAGTACTTTTCCCAAGAATAGTTCCGATAGTTCCTGGGATTTTGCGCTCACACCAAAAAGATCTGGAACTAGAACTTTTTTTCGGGAACCTTTTCAGTCCCTGCTAGAGAGGTGCTACTTTCCCAGGGAGAAAAAGGTTCCAATTTCTGATTGGCTGGGCGAATTGCAAACCATGCCGCGTAAAACTCCGAAAAGTTTTGAGAAGCCGCCATTTTATTTCCTCAAATTAGCATTATTAGCATTAGCCCAGCACACAAACGCAGAGAGAATAACTTATGGCAACACAAAATAAAACATGGGAGTGGTGGAGATGAGGAGGTGTCGG
>NW_011366402.1:0-1363 GCF_000735185.1 Notothenia coriiceps | reverse complement strand
TCTCCTGCTGATGTTCAGGTGTATATCAGTATGTAGTGTCTCTACTTTAAAGAGTCCTCTCCTGCTGATGTTCAGGTGTATATCAGTATGTAGTGTCTCTACTTTAAAGAGTCCTCTCCTGCTGATGTTCAGGTGTATATCAGTATTTAGAACACAGGGATTTTAGATCATTAACTTGCAAAAAAAACCAGGTTAACCATGTTCTTGTAAAATAAAATAAGATGAACAGAAAGTACAGATAAATACTGTTTAGTGGAATATAAAAAGTATCAATTATTTGCAAATTAGATTAAATATTCTAACGACACTTACATCTATTCATCCATTGAATCCCTAAAACCATATCACCTGTTGAAACCGTGGTTGTTTTGTTTGATCCTTCATTTTGAAATACATATTAGATCGGTCATCCAATCTTGTTTTCGTCATCTGAGGAATACTGACACAATCTGTTCATTTCTGAGCTCCACAGACACACAGTCTATCGAACACACTTTCATTTCCTCACATTTAGATAACGGTGTTGGGCTCCTAACTGCCATGAGTCAGAAAACAAGTCACCGACTGCAATCTGTGTACAATGCAGCAGCGAGAGCACGAACAAAAACATAAATTATAACCACACTTTTAATGTCTTTAGAGTAGCAACACCCACACTATATCTCTTAAATTAGATTACATATTCAAGTGTTATGTTGTCATATGCACAGTACATATAGTTATGGCAATGAAAATCTTCAATTCCAAGCTCCTGCAACAATGCAACATATTATATAAAGCACATAAGACAAATATAACATTTAAATAGTGCAAGAAATAACAGAGTAGGATAGATTAGAATAAAACTATTAAGCAGATTATGTTGCAAGACCCGGGTGAAAGTAGTCCAGATGAAGTCAACTATATACAATTATGGAGGAAATCCCACACGAAATCAACCTCTTTGGTTAGAAATGAACAAATATAGAAGTTTAAAGCAAAGTTTTGTTATTTAATAAAGTCAAAAGAAGTCAAAGCATTCAACAGAGTTCATCTATTTCAGCTGGAAGGACAGAGTCTTGCATCAGCAAGGTAGTACAAGATCTGATAACATTACAAGAGAAGATACAAGCACTGTATACACTCAAAAATAAAGAACAGGGGAAAGTCTCAGCAAGGGAGTTTACTAGTGATGGCAGTTTGACACTGAAGCTTCGAACGGAGCTTCAACCCTGGACTTCCTATTCCATAGAAGCAGTGCTTCGAAGCTGGCTTCAAATCACGTGACATGTGACGTCCGAACCAGCAACTGCTTCATTTCCTGAATGAATCAACTCACTGGTTCGCCGTCCAATCAGGTGATTCAATGCACTGCCTCGTCTCG
>NW_011366401.1:0-1233 GCF_000735185.1 Notothenia coriiceps | reverse complement strand
AAGAAGTTTAGTCAGTACTTCTACTTCTACCAGAGTATTTTTAAACTACGGGTAGTCTGTACTTCTACTTGAGTAAAGAGGATGTGTGTACTTTGGCCCTCTCTGCTGAGAGAGAAGCACGGTTTAAATCCAGCAGACGAATTATAGGCAGATCAAAGAAATCACTCAAAACCTTTTCTTTGTTTTTGTGTTACTCTATTTCAAAGCGTCTTTGAGTCTCTAGAAAAGCGCTATTTAAGTGTCCTGTATTATTATTATTATTATTATTATTATTATGTTAATTTTGTTTTGTAATCATAATGAAATAATTAAGTGATAATGCTTTTGCCACTTAATTGACAAACTACTCAGGATGAAAACAGCTAGATTAGATGAAGGAATAAATAATGCTTTTAAAAGTGTTATAAATGAATTTGCTAATTGTTTGTTTAAAGTGTTTTTATCTCAATCATTTGCATGAATAGTTTTCGGATGATGGAAAAGAGGGCAGCAGGTGTCCGTGATGTTAAAGCAGGAAATGATCCACTATCTGTGTCGGCTGAGATTAATCTACATGGTGCGTTCTTTATAAATAAAAACATTACAATATAATATTTATTTTCCAAATGATATCAAATACATCTCCTTTCCTCCGCCCACACCTCGTCAGTGTCACGCTGAAGGCTCTTTGAGCAGGTGTTCTCTCGCTGATCGTGCCGGTGTGTTAAATGTTGTCATGTGTCTTGATGTCTGTCGGCTGATGCGACACACGGAGCTGCTGGGAGGCAACGAGCATTTCAGATTTGATCCTTAAAGGATTATCGTATAAATATGTTTTCATGAACCCTCATTTCTTTTTTACAGTTTTTAAATCAGAGACTAAATATATTTCTTGAGGGTAATTCAATAAATACATGTCTGTTGAGTCCGTTTAACTTCTTGTGATTTCATAAATATATTTATTTGATCTTTTTAGCGCACTTTGTTATTTTAACTTCTTTACTTTGATGTAAATATTTCCAATTAACTTCCATGAACCCACATGTCAGGTATTCAGATGACTCACATCCTCTCTTACAGCTTGATTCCTCTCCTCTCCATACAGCTTGATTCCTCTCCTCTCCATACAGCTTGATTCCTCTCCTCTCCAAACAGCTTGATTCCTCTCCATACAGCTTGATTACTCTCCCCTCCATACAGCTCGATTCCTCTCCCTACAGCTTGATTCCTCTCTCTACAGATTGATTCCTCTCC
>NW_011366400.1:0-3144 GCF_000735185.1 Notothenia coriiceps | reverse complement strand
ATGGTCTTAAAAACGGGAAATATCAGCGAACGGATGGTCATTCAAATAAGGTAAAAGCTAGGGCTGTCAAGTTAATGCGTTAATAACGCGTTAACGACAAAAAAAATTAACAAAACTAATTAATTTTAATGCGATTAACGCATGTGTATTTTTTGTCATCGGCCGCCCCATACTTTCAGAGCGCATCGAGTTTAAAATACCATCTACAAGCTGATGCTGACAGCCCCGCTCCTGCCGTCCGCTTGCGGCAGACCACACTTCCACGCTCACTGGCAGGCACCGACTGGCCATCGGAAGGACCGGGAGGGTGTGTGTATGTGTGGCGCGAGCGAGAGAGAGACCTTACGTGTATTGTTGTTGTTAGCATCTGGTGCTAGCTAGCTGCGCTAACGGATATAAGGAGCTGTTTCAATGAAAACAGAGGAGAGACATTTCGCCACAACTGAGCCGAGCACTTGACTTTATGCAGGCAGCCAGACAGTGGGACAAGTCAGCACACATATCATATAACTGCACACACACACACACACACACACACACACACACACACACACACACACACACACACACACACACACACACACACACACACACACACACACACACCTCATTCTGTTTTCATTTACTCGTTGATAAGAGTATTAAAAGAGTATTCCTCTAAGGTACATTTAGAACAGATAAAAAATGTGCGATTCATTTGCGATTAACTATGGACAATCATGCGATTAATCGCGATTAAATATTTGTAATCGACTGACAGCCCTAGTAAAAACAAAGAGCATCACACTATGCCTGGTTAGTGTTGGCACACTTAAAGTTAGTTTTTTTTTAAAAGTGGGTGGTAACGCTCCTACCCCCGTCTCCAACGTAAGCGTGACGTATTTGTTCTTGTTTCTTGATGGGGAGTCGAGTGGGGACAGCTAGGAACCGTTTTTTGGGGCCAAAAGTCAGCGCCCCGGGTGGTGGAAACAGGAAGAACCAGAGCTTAATCGGGTACTAGCTCCGAACTGGTCATAGAACTGCTTTGGGGGGAAAGGGGCATCAGATATACTAGTGGAGCTGAGAGCTTTATCAGCTGTGGGGCTGATGCCGTCTGAGGGAGAGAGGAGACATAAAGAAAGAGGGGTCACGTACTTGAAACCTGGCGCCATGTTGGCACAGCTCCCGGTGCGCAGCCAGATGCAGTATGGGTCACGGGAGGCCAGGCAGGCTCTGGAGAGAGAGGGGAGGGAGGGGGCTTTAATGTTTATCTGGGTCAGTACTATTTGTATCTGCTTTTCCAGTAGTCCATATTGATAAAATGAAATATTGAATTCTCAAATAATACGAAACGGTATATTTGGACAACACTATATTTGAATAACACTTATTCCGACAGTCCAACAACACGGTGGTGTCATACACACTCTGAAACACAGTCTCCACTTTTCCGCTTTGCTGCAAGCTACCATCAATATAACTCAACATCTCATGCCAATGCTTAAAATGTAAAGCCAGTGTATTCTCCTCCACATGTTAAGATTGCATTATTTAAAATGAGAAAAAAGAAAGCCAAGAAAGTGGTTATACCACAGGCAACATGTGACATGGCGATGAATATATGGATAAATTATACTAATCGGTAACACATTGTTTGACTTGAAAATTATAATATATATGGAACGTTATCCCAATTTCTCAAGTGAAATAGGGCTAGGTATGTTCATGCGATGGCTTTTCTCCAGTCCCGTTTGGTAACCTTGGGTTCTTACAGAAAATAAAGTTATTGCAGTTAGTGATGGTAACAATTTTGATTTTGAATTCGGAAATCAATCGTAATGGGCTTTCATTTTCCGTTCAGGAATCAAATGCAGGATCTATAATTCTCCCAGTGTTTTATAATGTCAAATGCAACCAACAGAGGTCATGGAGAAAAAACAGATCGGAAAAATTCTCACATGACTACATTTTGCATTCCATGTGAGTTATGAAAGGAACCGACATGCTATAATCCAGGAATTCATTCTTGTTTCCTGTTTAACACTTTCTTGCATGGGGAAATTGAATTGAAGTCATTGTTGATACATTTTAAACAAATACTTGGAAGTTGACCATATGGCTTTAGTGTGGTACATACCACAAATCATATGGTGGATATCAGCTTGATGCCATTAAGGCCCATCTTTTTAAATGTATACATGACAGTTGTCAGGGCATAACTCCAAAAAAGTGTTGATGTGTATAAATCAAGACTCAAACCATGAAATAGTCATGGCTGGAAAAACAATGTTTGAATCCAAATTATAATTGGTTCGCCATCGCCACCATAATATTGATAACTGTGCAGCCCCTTCAGTGACAGGCTGCTGCCCCGCTGTCTCACGGAGAGATACAGCAGGTCCTTCCTTCCTGCAGCGGTTAGGACCGCGGGGGCAATGCTGGTAGATCGCGAGTCATTCATAAAAAAAGAAAAAAATCCAGCTCCGTTAAAATAGACAAAACTGGTTTTGATCCCTCCTCCCTTGGCCTCCCTGCCACTTAATTCAGGAGTTTACTTGATTGACAGAAAAAGCGACCTATCGCTTTCCAGTCTGTTAACCCAGAATGCAAAGCGATACAAAATCAGTCAAGTGCTGGGAAAAAGTCAAATTAAGTTAAAGAGACAAACAAGAGACAAACAACAAAATGAGTGAAGCAAAAAGCTAAAAACTGAATATTATTTTGTGTCACATTCAATGGTTGTTTGCCTTATTTGTAAAAGCAAGCGTCGCTCTGCCAAAGAAAGGTAACGTGGAGAGGCATTATCGGAGTGTTCACAACGCATATGACAGCGACTTCCCTCCGAGTAGCGAGTTGAGAAAGAGAAAGGTCATGTATTATTGCTACACAAACATTATCTCTCAGTCTTAGTGTCGCCAACTCGTTTCTAACATGCAAAAAGACAAAGAAATGCGTCTATGTTCGGTGTATTTTCCACCTTTCCAACCCAGACGAGATCTCTCTCCCCCGTCTGTGTGTGAGGGGGCGGGGAAGTTTACACACACAAGCGGCTGCTACATGCAGCAACACACGGAGGAGATGGCGGAGAGAAGCGCTCCAAGGTGTGGTTACATTTTACCCGTCTTGAGGTGGACAATGCTCGTTGCCAAGAGTGTTGAGCATGTA
>NW_011366399.1:0-2381 GCF_000735185.1 Notothenia coriiceps | reverse complement strand
TATATAACAAAGTATTAAGATGAACTTTTGTTATTGACCAAATACTTATTTTCCACAATAATTTGCAAATAAATTCTTTAAAAATCCGACAATGTGATTTTCTGGATTTTTTTTTTCTCTATTTGTCTCTCATAGTTGAAGTATACCTAGGATGAAAATTACAGGCCTCTCTCATCTTTTTAAGTGGGAGAACTTGCACAATTGGTGGCTATCTAAATACTTTTTTGCCCCACTGTATGTCTCTCCACAGTCATTTTTCTCACCAGCACACACTTTCAGTTCTCTTTGTACCGTGACAACCCTAACCCTAATTTTATTGGGAAGCAACACCATTAACAATTACGACTAGATGGTTTTGTGGCTCTGACAACATAGAAGCAGGGAGAGCTCTAAAAAAGCTCTAAAAAAGTTCTCCACCAACAATAAAGATGTCAGTTTACCTTGGTATCGAAGCAATACAAAAAAAGTAGGCTTTAAAAATATTCCTTAAAATACCTGTTTGTTTTAGTTCCCAGCCCTTTGAGGATGAAGTTGCACAGCTGTCCAAAACTGACTTTAATATAAGTCATTAAAAGGATTCCAGTTATTTTACACTTGGGTCAACGGAAACAAAAAATGTAACACAATTTAGTTTTAACACCAGATAGCAAAACAATGGTATGTCTTTATTATCATCAACTCAGTCAGAGTGGTTAGCTGCATTTTAAGATATATCACGTTACAAAAACTCCACAATCAAACATTTTCCCTCTCTGCTTTTAGTTCTTTAGTTTTCACTTTTTTCCACTGGTATATCTGCAGCTGGAAATTTCAAAGGGGAATAATTGGTATCACCAACAGTTATTAGAATATCTTCAGTGCAACATCAGCTGTTTTTGAAGCTGATCTCACTTGAAAGCAGGCCAAGACCAACTGGCAGCCAATGAGAAAGCCTGTTATCATGGTCTCATAGACCAGCACTCCTTCATTTCTCTGGCATGGTACATTTATAGCCACTGTAATCCCACATAATGCATGAAGTTTGAACCTACCACATAACGACTCAGCACTACCATGTCTGCTCTCCCCACGTTGAGGTTGCTGAGGTTATTGTCGATGTTTGAAACTGTGTTTTAAGATCCAAAGGAGTAATGTGGTCTCTAATTTAAGGACGATGGCTCATAGGAACAAATAAGCTCTTAACAGAAATAGATTTTTTAAGACATGTCCGTCTAAACTTTCTGCCACAAGCTGAGCATGGTAGCCCAAAAAGTCGCTCTTCCAAGCCAAGTCCTCCAGCTTTTTCTGGGGTATCCTTAGATCCTGGGCCAGATGGGGAAGTGTATCTACTGCCTGTTCTCGGTTTACTCCTAGTTGTATATTCCCTGGATATTTCCAAAGAAAGGCATGGATGGTTGTTCAAAAATGGAAATGGAAGTTAGAAGTCAGGAATATCTCTATTGGGAGTGTCTATGAAGAAGCTTGATCAGAAACCAACTGAACTGTTTATTTAACTGTTTATTGGAGTTGTGGCAATGCTCTGGACTTCTTCCGGATGTCTGAGCTCGGTCTCTAAAGGGTAAGCTAGAAACAATATAAACGTATTACATTTTTGTACCGATTAACTTATTATTTCGATCACTACTCAGTAGGGATGTGCATCTCCATCAGTGAGGCCGATGCGATGCGCATCTCGATACATTGCCACGATACGATACATTAACGATACATTTGAAACACCAGGCGATGCGATACGATACGATTCACCCCTGTTGCGATACAGTTCGATACGATTTGATTCAACATTATGCGATTCGGGGCGATACGATGCAATTCAACAAGATGCAAAAATAATGATACTTCAATATGGTACGACAGAGGATTTTTGTTTTATTCCTTATATGCAGCAAATCATACATTAACAAAAAAGTGCTTTACATATTTGGTACTGCACATCCCATCATGCCGTTTATTTTTTTACCTTTAAAAGCTCTCCAGAGTACAATTGTATAACACCTCAGAGTTAAACAATGTAAGGATGCATTGCTCATGATTAACAATGTACAAATAACAGCTACCATAGTGCAATGCCCATACAGCTGCCAGCCTGATGTGCTTAACACTCAGTAGGCTAACTCACCAGTGAGCAGAAAGCAGTGGGTTCTATATGAACAATAAAGAATACAAATAACCTTTCACAAACAGGTATTTCATAACTGCTTACAGTAAGGAAGACATTTAAATTATTATTGGCCACAGGCTGCTGTAAACTAAACACCACTCTCTCTGACAGAACACCTCGCTGAGTGATTTAACTCATATGTCTAACTTTCAGGTTTCTCTTTTCAGCCGCAGACCCCATGTCGCCTCTTTATGTGCGTCGCTAAGTTCCTCGAACTACT
>NW_011366398.1:823622-826193 GCF_000735185.1 Notothenia coriiceps | reverse complement strand
CGTAGTGTCCGTGACGTCACCCATAGGATTCTGCAGAGTTGCCGAGAAGCCCTTAGTAGGCGGAGTCGGCCACTAACGGCTTGACAGCGACGTGAGAGTCTAATCCCGCCTGCTCCAAATAAGGGCAAAGAGGCGGAGCCGAGGCGGGACCTGCTGCCTCCGAACTGGAAGTAAACAGAGCTAGCTCAGGCTAAAAAGCTAAGCTAACATGAAATACATGTACAAGTACAGTAACTACAACTAACTAACGTTGTAGCCTCTATGGCTGTAGCCTAGCAGAGTGGACAAGTTGCTGTTAGCTGACAGTGAGGCATGTACATGTCCATCAAAGTGACCACGCCCTAATTTATGCAAAAGCTTTAAGGCTTAATATTAATTAAACAGATGAGTTGAGAAAAAATTCACCCCCCCCAATCCATATTCATGAAGGGGGGATATAACTATACAAAGAATATGGTTTTTTGAACCACGATGTAAACGATTTAATTCTGCTCTAAAATTGGGCATTTTAACATTGGGGTCTATGGAAATTGCTCCCTTCTGCAGACTGCTCCTACTGGCCACTAGATGAACTGCAGTTTGAGGCACTTCCGCATTGGCGTCCCGGCTCTTCCCCAGAGTTTGCCGCTTGATGTAAACGCACGATGGCGCACACAGCAGCAAGCTCAGACAGCGATGACAGTCTAAGCTATCCTAAAAAAGCCAGTAAATGTTTTTGTTTTTTTAAAGACTACATTTACATAGTCAAAAGGTATTTTTGTTCAGCCTCACAATGCTATTGGGTATTACATGTGTTAGGTCCTGCCCTCTGGCCATACACTCACACAACTTCAGAATCTTCAAACGAGCAACATCTCTTTGTTTTAATGGACTGGATTTGTTATGGAGCTATTTCAGGGTCATAAGTTTTGATCATTCAAAAAAATACAATTTATTTGAATGTCCAAGTTTTCATCCTGAAGTTTGAAAAATACAATGTTGTATTCAAAACAAAAGAAAAGTATTTGAGATACGTTCATAACGAACGTAACGTGGGAGAAAATATGTTTCTAGGTAAACGTAATTGAGAATGCAGTTTAGTTCTGTGGGAACGTAATTTTTAGGAGATATGGTTGTCTTAATGATCCGCTTGGTTAGACAGTATTTCCTTTAATGTGCCAACACTGGTTGATAGAACACCCAACATTTTACTTTGAAAAGCCACAACTAGTGTTTATGTACTATATGTCAAACTAAAGGTTTTTTTTGTGTGTAATGTATGAAGTGTGTTGCTCCTACGGACAAACCCACAGAGGGTGTATTTTAGCTTTAATTTATTTCCTGGGCCAGAGCAGATACAAAGTTATTTAAAAAAAGAAAGCTTCCCTGCATCTGTTCAGAACCAACAGACTGAATATCATTGAGAAGAAAATGACATCCAAATAATGCTAATGCTGCTCTGTAATCATTTAGCTATAAGTGGACATGTATGCATACAAACCAGCTTTTTAAATGTACACATTTCAGTAATATTGTTTTAGGAGGTCTATTCCAGACTTTTTTTGGTGCATTTTTATAACTATAGGAATAATGAAATTGTATTTAATGGTGTTAACATTACCTAGCATCTTCCTTACTTACTGGTGATTTGACTGAGCATCAGTAGTGAAAGATAGATACATGCTGCCATTTGGTCTGCAAACCTCTTTAAAAACATTTGTGTTTTTTTTACTGATAAAGATGTGATTAAAAGTTGAACTTTCTGTATTTCACTTTCACTTCTATTTGTATTACTTTTTACAAAGCAGTTCACGGCTCTGTTAGAAAAGCTCGTATTGTATCTCAGGCCTCATACAACCTCTCTAAACTTTTCTTAAAGGTGACCTATCATGCAAAATGCACTTGTGTACGTCTTTGATACATGAATATGTGTCCCCGGTGTTCCAGGGAACTCACCAAGTGTCAGAAAACACAACCCTCTCTATTTTCCTCCATACCCAAATCTCTTAAAAAGGGGCTGCAGCGGATCTGATACAGACTGATCCAGATTTGAACACTTCTATGACGTCACAGAAGTGGCGCTACGGCTATTGGGCCCACTCCACCAATCAGGAGGAGACAGCCACGGACATTGCCGTTCGAAAGTGCTGAAGACGCTGTAGTACATATGCCAGGCCTGTAGATGGTGCTGAACTCACAGAATCAGCCCATGCAAAGACAGTGTTAAATTGAGCGTAATGAGGAATGGCTAAAATGCATGATCTTCTTGGTATTTTGAAAAATAAAAAGTATAAATATGCCTTATATAGGTATGGTCCTACACTATATTATTCAAATATAGCATGATAGGTCCACTTTAAGCTAGCTAACTAGTTGTGCACTGACAGGTTAAAGGAATTTCGTCTGTGTTTAAATGTTTTTATACACTTCAACAAATGAAGGACCGCTGTTAAGAAAATTCTGTGTCCGTTGCTTGAAATGCAATTGACAAAGAGTGACATTACCTTAAAATAGTTGGGTATAACTCTGTAGTGTACACATAGACTATGTTGCAACAGGCGGTAGCAGCAAAAGCTCCAATAACTGCTATCG
>NW_011366398.1:821287-823544 GCF_000735185.1 Notothenia coriiceps | reverse complement strand
TCTAGTTTAAGTGTGTGAAAATGAAGAGGTACAATATAGTTTGTGAGAATGAGGGCTCCCGTACGCTGTCATATCTGACCGTTCTCTAATCTTCTCCGACTATCTCTTGGGTCGACGTCCTAGAGGTCAGCGCCTAATTTTATCCCGCTACGGTCTGTCATTCCAGTCAGGTGTCTCTCTTGTAACACTACTACCAAACCACCTTGCTGCGTCGCTATCTCCCTGGTCGAGGTGAGGTGGGACATTGTGTCTATATGCATATGTAGACATAATAGACCTTATCAGGTTTCTCCCAGAGTCGGCTCGCTGGCTCATCTCCCAGGGCAGGAAGGAGGAGGCGCTGAAGGAGCTGCAGAGGGCGGCCCGGCTGAACGGGACCAAGATACCAGAACACCTGCTGGACAAGGTGAGCTGCATCAACAACAAACCTAGAGGATTGGGGCCACATGAAAACAGTTTTTGGAGATCTGAAAAAGTCAGAATTCTGAGGGGACTAAAAACAAATTCTGAAAAAATTTGGAACTCTGAAAAAAGTCCACATTTTAAGAAATCAAAATTCTGAAAAAAAAGTAAAAAATCGGAGGAAAAGTCAATTTTTTTACGGAAAGTCAGTAATCTGAGAATAAGTCAGAATCACATTCTATCAGATCTCAAAATAAATTCACCATATATTCAACACTATAAACCTACGGAAGAGGATTGGGGCCACGTGAGAATAGTTTCTGGAGATCTGAAAAAAAAAAGGTAAAAAAAGACATAAAAGTGAAAATTCTGAAAAAATCTGGTACTCTGAAAAAAGTCCACATTTTTAGAAATAGGAAATTCTGAATCAAAAATCTGAAGAAAAGTCAGAATTATGAGAAAAGTTGGAATACTGTTAGAAAAAATTACGACGATCTCTTTCAATTCTGACGTTTTTTCTCAGAAATCCAAAAGATATTCACTTTTTGTCAGATCTCAAAACATTACATTACATTGCATTTAGCTGACACGTTTATCCAAAGCGACTAACAATAAGTGCATTCGACCAAGAAGATACAAACTTGAAGAAAACAGAATCATACAGTAAGTACATCATGTTTCATAGAGCCAAAACATTTCAAGTGCTACTCAACTGGCTTTAGATAAGCCAGTCCTTTATTAGTATATAAGTGCTTTGTTAGTAATTCTATCTCTCGAAGTGGAGTCGAAAGAGATGAGTTTTTAGTCTGTGCCGGAAGATGTGTAAGCTTTCTGCTGTCCGGAGCCAGTAATTCACGTGGCCCTGATCCTCTTCCGTTTGAACCTCTTTGTGATACAAACTAATTGTCTTTCTTTTCACTTCCTAAGCTTGAGATCGAGGAAACATCTGGAGGAAGAAACGTATTCGACATCTTCCGGATATCGTATTTGAGAAAACGTACTCTCATAATGGGCTACAACTGGTGGGTTTTTCTTTAATTGAGATAATTGATCTGACAGTGAATCAGTATGACTATTATTTATCAATGATATCTAATCGCCACGCTGTTAATTTTCCACATTTGTCACATTAACCCTGTTTAAGTGATTGGGAACTTGAACAAAATGTCTTTCTTATTCTCCAACTGCACCAGGTTCGCATCAATTCTTTTATACTACGGACTGCTCCTGAATGTTGGCAGTTTTGGTCTGAATATCTACCTCACGCAGTCCATCTTTGGCGTCGTTCAATTTCCTGCACAGGCTACTTCTTACACTCTGATTCAACGCATTGGAAGGAGGACAGGACTAGTGGGCTTCCTGTTCTTTGGGGGAGCTGCTTGCCTCATTGTCCTCGCCATCCCAAAAGGTATATATTACATGAAAACATTTGANCTACTGATGCTGGACAGTTTTTCAGTGGGTGCACAATAAACAGCAACATACACATTCATGTAAATAAACAGCCAAATAATGGATCAACGCTCTCTGTCTAATATTAGACAGAGAGCGTTGATCCATTATTTGGCTGTTTATTTACATGAATGTGTATGTTGCTGTTTATTGTGCACCCACTGAAAAACTGTCCAGCATCAGTAGCATGGCTTACGTGGTCACTTGTATAGGTTGAGGTTGTTGTTCTAGGCTGTTGCTTGGCGTGGCGAGAATATTGCTCCACTTTCTCCGGTCCCCAAGATTCGGCTTCCAGTAGCTCTGGAGAGAGCTTTCGCACCTGTGGCCACTAACGGTCATAATTTCTCTGCATTGTTTCAAGTCCTGCATCAGAAAGCTTTTGAATGGTGGTACTTTTCCAGTT
>NW_011366398.1:712990-821249 GCF_000735185.1 Notothenia coriiceps | reverse complement strand
GTGTGTTGGAGGAGGGGCTCTGTAAGGAAGTCTGAAGGAAGGGGCAGATTGTTTTCGGTTGTGTATTTTCAAATTCTAGCGGACTCGAGCTGGTTCCTCCATTCTTACCTACCCTAACTTTCAGCTTTAGAAATCTTTCGATATTATATTAAATATTTAGGCCTTAACAAAAAAAACATATGCCAGTTGAGAGAAGAACCATTTGTTTTGTACACTGTGGATTTTCTAAAGGGATTTATTATGGTGCGTCTTTTACTCTATATTCACTGTATTGAGAACCTTCCGTCTTTTCTCATTCTGTTTGGTGGAAAATTGGGCACAGAGGTATTGCCTTTTTAATGTCTTTTGAGTGTTGCCTTTCTTAGCAAGTTACAACACAATGGCACTGCATACATTAATAAATCCCTTTATGAATGTGAGTGTGTTGATATCCTCAGACTCGAGACTTTTATAAATTAGTAGGTCAGCCATGAGTGAGAAGACGTGCTGTCATCACATTTTTATAAGCTTGCGGTTCAAACATTTCAAAATCAAATCTAAAGTCTCTTTTGACGAGTCCTTTTTATGATGATATGTTGCTTTTGTTTGTCATGTCTGATCGTACAAAAATGTACATTCAGTAAACAAATGAAGACATGAATTATCACTTGCCATATCTCTCTGTTAATCTGATCATGCTGTTTCAGGACCATTTAGTATGTAGGGTTACTAGTTATTAGGTTTTTTTTGTTTTAAATTGTTCATAGGGTTTTAAATGTTACTGTATAATAAATGCATATATTGTTATTAATTGGCTTATCATGGTGTTCAATATGCTGTACTTAACTTTAAGTAATATCCAATTAAAAACTGTTATTTTCTCTGAATGACTGACTGGCTGAAAAGAACATTTGTCTAACTATTATAAATTGTTGTTATTACTTCTATAAAGGTTAATTTCTTGACACCGCTAACACAAACACAATTTTTGGCCTCTGACCTAAATATCAAATTAACAGTTTACTCTAAAATTAGCAGTAATTAGTCGATTAACACTTTGTCATTCTGTATCATCAAATGAACTGCAATGCATTTCATTGTTAGCTGAAAGTACTGTCCATGTGGGTATTTCAATACAACGTCTCATTGATAATTCAGACTCTTGAATGTCCCTCTTTGCTTCCCTTAGGCGATTGAAATTGCGTAATCATGTTATGCGAGTAGACATTTACCGGGGCAGGGTCCGAGTGGGGTGTAAGATTTAAAATGGATCCACCTGTCGATAACGGCGGACTTCACATATACTATTCTATGATGAATAATGGAAACACATTGTTTGTTTGACTGAACAACACAATTACTGTGAATCAATGAGTGCATTGTCAGGTAATAGGATAATCAGTTTCTCTCCCCGGGGAAAAGTACTATAGAAATGTGCTGCTCGTCTCCCTCTGTCTCTCTCCAAGGTGCTGAAGCTTGCAAAGGCACTATTTTTCTGCCTCATTACTCTCATTCAAGCCACCGCAGTGTCACCCTGTCCACCTCAACCTGTTTGAATCCAGCCATGACCTGACGAACACCCACAACACTTTTTCCACTACGGAGCAAAAACCTCTGTTCCAGACCACGTTAGAAATGTTTTTTATATTTTATTACAACGTCTATTTATTTAGGGTTCTGATCCAGATCCATTAAACTCACGAAAAACAAGTCATCAAGTTGGGGTGTGAAACTCTTTTTGTTAATTGAGTCATCATCACATTTTTGTTGATAGAGAAGCCAACAAATACAAAGTTATAAACAGCAATCATATCATCATATACTTTCATTTTAGTATAGCTATTATATTTATAACGCAGCACACGCAAGTAGAACTACTTTAGAAACATGTGTCCCTTGTTGACATCTTGGTGAGTTCTCTCTTAATTCTATGAGCACCAATCATCGCTGTGTGTAGGTGTGTAAAAGCTGCATGAAAATCCCAGTCAAATAAAAACTGTTTACACAATTACTATTGATATTAATGATCACATTTCCAATTAGATTCTTCTTGCACAAACATATTATATAATCGAAACAGGCCCTCATCACCGTGGATCAAATCAAATCACGCAGTATTTGAACACTGCTTAACAACAATAGCCCACTGAGGATTGACGACTGTATATAGATAGGAAATAAATACATATATGTGTCATTATTATAAAACGGACAAGTCAAATCAAGCAATCTGATTGGTTCTTAGCCGTGATATAATGAGCGTATACCACGGGTATAATTGTAGTTACTTTTCACAAGTCAGTATCCCTCCGCGTCTGAGAAAAAGCTACAACCGTTACAGCATTACGTCCGATACGAAACTAACTAACTACACAGCTCAAGATGGAAACATTTAAGGTTAACTTCGACCTCCGGGGTGGCCTTACTATGGAGGAGTGGATTGAGCAGTGCCTATCTCCAGAAAGCCCCTAAACGACGACATGCAGAGCTACGTGAAGAGCAGGTAGACCAACTGGAAAAGTACCACCATTCAAAAGCTTTCTGATGCGGGTCTTGAAACAATGCAGAGAAATTATGACCGTTAGTGGCCACAGGTGCGAAAGCTCTCTCCAGAGCTCCTGGAAGCCGAATCTCGGGGACCGGAGAAAGTGGAGCAATATTCTCGCCAAGCCAAGCAACAGCCTAGAACAACCTCAACCAACAAGTAACCTCGTAACCCATTCTACTGATGCTGGACAGTTTCTCATTGGGTGCACAATAAACAGAAACATACAAATGAATGTAAATAAATAGCCAAATAATGGATCAATGCCGTCTGTCTAATATGTTCGCTAACTGTTAGTGTTGTTGCATAGCAACCACCTCGCACTATGTGTCTCTGCGGTCCTGCCTGGGTCTTGTCATGCTGCCTCCCTGAAGGCTCCCACAGGATTGTTGACATCTTTGTGGATTCATCTTCTTATTACAGACACATGCATTTCCAAACATTTGGTCTACCTATGCTGTATAATGTATTATCTCTTTGATTTACACACGGCATCTATTGCACGTCTGTCCGTCCTGGGAGAGGGATCCCTCCTCCTGTTGCTCTCCCTGAGGATTTCGTCTCATGTTCGTCCCTTTAAACTGTGGGTTTCTCTGGAAGTTTTTCCCTGTGACGATGTGAAGGGTCCTAAGGATAAACGAGGTGTCTTTTTTTTCCTCGGACACTGATATTCTGAACAAAACTGTGCTGTTGTATTTGCTGTAAAGTGTCTCTACTGTAGGGTATTTTTATTATATGTACAGCACTCTTGGCTCGAACCAAAAATCGTTTATAATGTGCTATATAAATAAAGCTTGATTGATTTGATGTTTCCGAGTGCAGAAGGCACGGAGGGAACTATTTTATTTTGAACATCATTGTTTACTAATAAAAACTATTTAATTAGAGTTTGTATTTTTCTTTCATAATATTGCCGAACACTTGGTAACCGTTTTATAAAAGCAATAGCTCACTTCAGGCCGTGATATATGCTCATTATATCCACAGCTAAGAGGGCGTGGTTTCCGGGGCCACCCGACCACGGCCTGTCGTGAGCTATTGCTTAAATATACACAGTAATAACATTTATCTGCAATTACATCTTAATCATGGTAAGATTATTATATAGTGTACTTCAATAAAGGATCCTTAGTAAACAGGGTCTTTCTATTTAATTAATTGAAAATAAAGTAAAGGTATCTTCTTCTGCTGCGGCCTGCAGAGGACTTTGGTGTTGTGTTGCACAATGAGGAGCCAGGACAATAGAGAAGGTGAGGTGTGTGTGTTGTGTGGTGTGTGTGTGTGTGTGTGTGTGTGTGTGTGTGGTGTGTAGGAAACAGGAAAGATCAACATTGGGCAATGCATACACAAATATCAATCATAGAGAGCAATATCAAGCCAATACAGTAAAACTCTGTTGTGAACACTCTAGCTGTTACGGCAGAACAGTAAGTTATGCAAATACTAGGTGAAGGGAGCACTACTTCATACTGCTTACGCATACAGACTGTAGAATAATGGACACACTCACTAAACATCACCAAATTCCTACCGACCCTGGGAGGGTAATCAACTGCATTATTATAACTGGTCTTTTTCTTGCAATCATAAGCCTAACAAAATACATAATTACGTTTACTTAATGCCCAATTGCCTCATTAATTGTTTTCGGTGTGGTGAGTGTTTACAAAAGCAAATTAGTGAAGCGCATTTACTTGCAATAAAAGGAGCTATATAAATTATCTCGCTTGGATTGGCTGAATGGAGCAGAATTACTTAAATTGTGTTGTGAATCTTGAGATCAAAAGCTAACATTTTGTAAATTAATAGAAATAGTCTATGAGGGGAACACATGGATTTGACTGACTTCTACAAGTGTGGAATTAACATGGTTAGTTACAATGTCTTTCCTATTGCTGCAGCTGTCTGCGTGCCTATTATGTCCTGTCTCTATAATAATCTGCTGATGCCATTTAATATGGATGGTGAGTTTATAATAGCTTAAAGAAGTGGGGCAGGGAAAGTGAGGATAGTCCTTGGGGTCTTATCAGTCCACGGGAGGCAGTATGAATACAAAGCCAGTTGCTGTGGCTGGGAAGGGCGAAGACGACAAATAACTAGAAATCCATATTTTTCTGAAGTATATACGAGTGATGTATACGGTCTGAAGTTTCACTGATGCCAAGTGGTAGATGCTTCGTATCGACGCATGTGAAGCGTTTATTAGCCTGTGAGTCCAGTCTGTTCCAGCAATAATCCAGGTGCATCTGCACTACAGGCATCAGAAACACATCTTTATGGTACTATGTATTTATGATTGTATCATTTTTCGTAATATAAATAACTTAGGTTCCCTTACTTATTACGATAGGAAATTACTCATACATCACCATCGCTAACAGGGAAAGAAGGCAGATATAAGTGGCTGAATATGTTTAACCTGAATCCCTGTTGTGATGCTCGTTTAACTTACAGTATGTTTGCATATCAGTGGATGCATCTGTAAACAACCGCACATATGATCTTCTGATGTTGTTTTAAGCAATTGATTGCCAAATAAGCTAGCAACCTAATGCAAATGGTTCTTAAGTGTGAATGTTGTAGTTTAAAAATGGACCTAGAGCAGTGGTTTCACAAACTTTACATACCAAGGACCATTAACAATAAAAAAACAACTCGCGCACCAAACTCCACAAATATCCAAAATCCATCGTTTCACAAATGCCTGAAAGTGGTACAACAAAGTGGCAATGTGGCTGTCGAAGGTGTTGCGCTGGGCTATATCATGCAATCGAAGTGAAACACTTTAGCTCGCTCTAAAAAACACTCGCGCACCACCAAACTCCACAAATATCAAAATAACATCGTTTTCACAAATCGCCTGAAAATGGTTACAACAAGTGGCAACATGTGTGTCGAAGGTGTTTGCGCTGGGCCATAACCATGCAATCGAAAGTGAAAACTTAAGCTCGCTTCTTTCGGAGATATTCCTGCGAGAGTGCGAAACTTACATTTATTTATTTATTTCAATGTGAATGTTACCAATATACTCACAGACCACTAGGGGGCGCTCACGGACCACCAGTGGGTCGCGACCACACTTGAGAAGCACTCAGTTTCCTCTTCAAGAAGCTGCACTGCCTGCTGCTGATGATGATAACACTCTCCAATAGCCTGAGTCTGGTTGTATGGAAGTCAATGAAAACCATTATCCTTCTTCTCACCTCATTTATCATTTGAGTCAACAGTTCCTGACAAGTGTTTGTGATGTTTCTCTATCTATAGTATTTTCCAATACATCACAATGTTTTTTGGTAAAAGTATACTAAAAATGACATCAAATGCTTCAATGGCGGGCTGCTCTGATGTTTCTGCTGCTCTGGGTGATTATTCGTTTTCAAAACTGTTCCTTTTACAGTGTCTTTTATATCAAATGCAAGTTAATTGTAACATTCTGTTGCCTAACAAAAGGAGTTAGGTTGTGCTTTTTCTCCACACTCTTGTTCCCCTTCTGGTTGCAATAACAAACAAAGAGGTGACAGCTAAACAAAAAAAGCCTATTCTTAAAATCATACAAAACACAAACAAAGTGGCTTTACAGTCTCCCTTGAATGACTGTCTACAATGCCAACCCGTTTTACTTTTAAAACTATGGCCATTTTTTTAAATAAATATGATCCAATCTGGAGCAATACATAATAAAAACATTTAGGAGTCATATTTATGACATATGCAATCCAAAATAAATCCATAACATTAAAGTCGATGATGGAATATGTCATCTAGTGTTTTATTTGGAGGTTAAAATGGAGTCTGTTGTGATCTCATCCAAAATGTGGACACAGGCTTGCTAAGAGTCATGTAGAACAACCACCCAAAGCCTCGCATCGAGGCACTCTCTTCCTGATTCTTCAGTTACAGTGGGTTATCATTTCATCAAAGACCAAAACCGAGTGAGCTCTGCAACAGCGACTAAATGATTTTATAATCGAGTGTGTCACTGTGTCAGGGAGTGTCGAGGGCGACAGAAAAACAGAAATGAAGCCGGAGTTTTGGCGACCTCTGAATCTGAAGGCCTCTGTGTTTGTGTCTAGCCTTTATGATGTAACTGAATGTAACCTTTCTTCTCTCACACAGCCCCTGCAGCAGGGACTAGGAAGCCCCAGCCCCCCCCCTCGGGAACCTGCTAGACTAGCATTCATGTTAGGCTCAGCTGCTGCGTGTCCTGGGAGTCAAGTGAATCCACAATGTTCCGAAGCAGAGTGAGGCACAGAGATGACAAGTTCAGTGCAGGGTGGGGGTTCACTTAAGTAATCAAGCTTGCATAGGGCTAGTCGCAACACTGGAATAAGGTGCCTCAAAAACTAAGCCGCATTGTTCTGGGAGCAAATTCATTCTGTGTGACTGGCGGGCAAGTCACAACAGTAGCATATAAGTATTCCGACATACTTATTCTCATCTTTATTCTCCTTCTCCGCCACAAATAGGTTGTCATGCTACTCGTCCGGCACGAAGAGCACAAACAACACAAAAAAAAATCAAACGTGCGAATGACCGGGATCGGGTTGCTATGTCTTTTATAAGAGGATTCACCTAGCCGTTTTCACGCAATGCGAATCATTTGCCCCATAGAATGAATGGGAGGGCTCGACTTAGGCGCTGACACCAACCTGAGACCAAAGAACGGCACCAAAGGCGTACCGACTACGCAACACACAGCAAAGACTTCAGTTGACGGTGCAATAACTGTCCTATCAGCAGGGCAGCGGTAGTGTGTTATTCGTCATTAAAAGAGGGANCCATCTGTGCACAAACTTATCTCGTGCCCTCATTGGTCATGTGCGCGTTCCTGCCCCTTCCTTCAGACTTCCTCTACAGAGCCCCTCCTCCAACACACACGAACGCGCACATGACCAATGAGGGCACGAGATAAGTTTGTGCACAGATGGAAGGCTGACAGGCAGGTAGGCCATCCAGGTATTTTAGCCGGAACCGGCTCCGGTGAT
This sequence comes from Notothenia coriiceps, assembly GCF_000735185.1. Lineage (NCBI taxonomy): Eukaryota > Metazoa > Chordata > Actinopteri > Perciformes > Nototheniidae > Notothenia > Notothenia coriiceps. Next base: position 813,740 of record NW_011366398.1, on the reverse strand, counting down.
TGGTCATGCTTTTTACAGTACTACAGCTTCCACAGATTAAATATTTGTATTTATTTATTGTGAAAGCATTTAATATATTCATTGCTATCGTGATGTTAAAGGTGGGGTATGTAATTTATTTCAGAAACACTTTTTTGTTATATTCCATGGAATGCTCTTAACATCCCGATAGCAATGAATATATTAAATGCTTTCACAATAAATACATACAAATAAATTNNNNGGGGGTCGGGTCTCGTTTGAATAAATCGAAAGTCGAACAGCAGTCACTCACAATTTTCTCGGTTCATAAGGAGTGAATGCGACCGTTTTAGGGGGAAGAAATGTAACGCACTAACTTGTGTTGTAACGTAAGGTCTTTTTAGTCCAGGAGTTTTAAGGTTATGTAAGGGACGTCCTCACAAACCATTTGTATAAGGGGAGAGACGACAAAGAAATATACCGAGACCGGAGGATTTTGGGGCAAAGAGAGGTACCAGAGAAAAGGTAGACAATCCTACACCAAGGAGTCCGTTACTCCGAAACAAACATTACAACGCTTAAAAAACACCACGGGTGGGTACTCGCCCATCATCCTCGTCTTTCGTCGAGATTCGTTTAGTACGTAGAGCCAACCGACCGACTACTAGGTTAATTAAACCACCGACTTCCCGACAATTGTTTTCGGGTCTCAGTGGGAAGGTGAGACCGGAAGATAAGAACAACGGTCTCCGCCCCTCTCTATCGTTAGTCCCGGCGCGACGATCCGTTGATAAATGGGAGGGACAGTTAGTTCTCAGGCACACCGCACACGAGGCGGTCGACCTCCTCTTGTAGCGGACCGTCCACCAGGGGTCGGTCGAAGGGCCTTTGTACATAATTTTCGGTTGCTGATAAAGGACTAACAGGGACAGGGAAAGTAGACGTGGTGTGGGGGTACGGCGGTTGGACTTCAGCGCAGCAACTAGGGAGTCCGCCCCAACAAATGTGCTCTTGCTTGCCCAACATAGACGATGAAAAAGAGAGCGCATATCGGGCATGCAAGTGTGTTCCGCGCACCGCCTTGGCGCCTTTGCCGTGGGGCGTTTCTATTTCCCAGGGTTTCCCACCTATCTAGACCGGTTTGCCTCGCGAGACCCCCGGTTCTGCGCAGGCTTCTACCAAGACGCACGCACGCGCCGCGCTCGCACGCGCCGCCGAAGGATATGCTATTAAAGGACTACTCGGTAATCCGGGGCGGAGAGGGGTGGAGACGACGGGGTGACCGACATCGTACAGTCAATCGATGACAGTCAATTGATGACGATGACGTGACTGGTTAACCGCATGTCTGCGCGCGCGCCAACAAGCCAGACAACTCCACGTTTTAGATCTTCGAGGAGATGGTTGTCTCTGGTAGTCGCGTTGTCTCCCGACGTAAACCGCTCCTTAATGTTACTTGATGTACAACGGATTTACGACTTTAGATGGCGCCCCGTATTTCGGTCTTCCCGCTTGGCTACCGAGCCCCACAGAAGAAACACGAAACCACCACAAAACAGCCCGTCCTTCATGTCGCCGTGAATGTCGGGCGGTACCTACATGATGTCGCCCAAAGGGGGCCACCCAGAGCACCCCACTTGCCGGTGCATTTACTCGGCTTAACACAGACTGCCCTATTTGGGAAAAAACTATTGCTTAAACCCAGGCAACGCGAGGGCGACATTTACCCCAGAGTATACGGTGGTAGAAATCAGAAAGACCGACGGTCGAGGGAGTCAATCGGGTGTAAGTGTACGTTTCTTACCGAGTAGTCACCCTAGTGTCGACATCGGCAGGACTTTAACAACCTGAATTTACTTTTAATTAATCCTTTTAAAGACCAAAAAACTAGGAAGAGGGAAAGCGGAACGGGGCATGTAGTAAATTCATCTCCTCCCTGTGTCAGGGGCAGCGTCCCCATGCCCGTCTTACCACAGCAATGTGTAGCCCTGTACCTTTCCTTACAACGACCCCTACAACAGAACGCGTAGTAACGAACGCACTTGGATTTCCCCTCGGCAACGTGGTTCCCGGCCGCCTACCACGCAGATTTTTACGCAGGACGAGACAGCGGTGTCACCGCTGAGGCAGGGCCATCACACACGTGTGTGTACGGCCACCCCACACATACAACACGTCTACAACTATTAATGTCGGGCCAGACGACATCACTGCTAGCGGAGAAACCCAAGATCAGAAACGTCATAAAAAACCGAACGGACCAGGTCACAGACAAGGCGGCCCGAGCCCCGGCCATTCTCTGTCCGCTTATTTGTATGCTGAGCAAGAGCTGAAGAGTGTCAGCTGACTCAAAGCAGTCACATAAGACCCAATCAAACTCTACTTCCACCAGTCCAGAGAACAAATGATAGGAAAAACACCAATGTGGCTTCAAATAAAGTGATTTCTGTCTGTGTTATATTGGCCTCTTCACACCAGAGTGATGGAACAATCACTGGCCACTTTTGCGCTGCCATTAAGGGAGAGGATGCAGGCTTCACAGCCATAACATATGCCTACTGTAACTGCTGCTTAACAAAGGCGAGCTGCCTAGTTTGGAGGAACTAAGAACAAGGGAGCAAAGAAAGGGGTGGAAATGAGAAAGGGAGGGTGAAGAGGAAGAGGAGGAGGGGGTTAGAAGTACAGCTGAGCCAACAATAACAACTATTACATGACTCATCCCACATCTGCAGCCGCAAATGGCCCGGGCCTAAGGTGGACTGTAACCGGAGCCTGGCTGAGCAGTGCAGCCAATGGACTCACCGATATGTACAATGGAGACTAAATAAGACTAGATTCTTTACGTAACACTTTTTTGCATGTTGCATTACTCTTATTTCCTTCCAGTGGTTTGGGAATGAGTACTTAAAATGGGAAATGAGTCTGCATTTTGCCACTTGTTGTTCACTCGACTTGGAGTCAATATATTTGGTAAGATGCATGAAAAAAAAATGTTATTCACAAAGCAAAAGAGATTTAATGTTTTTTCCTTCAACATAAAATACGTCACAAAATACCCAACTCGTGAATTTACAAATCTTCTGTGTCTTAAAAACAGTGATTGCTACCAAGTGACTTCATTAGAATACTAAACTTCATTATCCCAACATTAGTTAATGTAAGCTAAAATAAGCTAAACGATGATGAGGTGAAGTAATGCGACCATTATCCAGGTGAATAAAGCATGTCAATATTATGAATGTTATACGTATGTTTTTTTGTTGTTGCAGTATTCCGAAATCGAATAGGAAAATCCCACTGTTTTGCAATTCTAACTTCCCGATCGGCCAAAAAAAAAAAAAACGTTATCACTGTCCGGCTTTTAAGACTTGAACATTTTGACTTTGACTTTGTTTCCGTTCAAATTAATTGTTCATGTAGATTTGGGTAGTACAAAAAGGCAAACTGGTTAAATGACGCGCTGACCCTGACATAGAATCCTATTTGTGCAGTCTCTTCAGTTTAGTCAGTGTCTGCCAGTAAGTATCTGATTGTGTATACATGGTATGCAATAAACAAGCGGAGTACACACTAGAGACAACCCCATACAAAACTCATCATCTCTTGGAACGTGATATACCAACACAGCACTGAAAATAACCATAAAGCGATTTTTCTCTTGTGCATCTCTTCAGAAATGCAAGCGTACACGTGCAAACACACAAACTGCACACGCATGAAAAGACAACACTGAAAAGGTCCCTTTTGTCTGCTCAACACTGATGAAAAGCTACCCACTGCGAACTTCAATCACATTGGAAAATGAGTTGGAGACGTGCTGTAACCCCGACAGTGTCATTAAGCCTGTCAGTCAGTCAGTCCTCTGGAGTGTGGGGAGGGGAAACCGCCATCGGCCTTCCTCAATGTGCTGTGTAGCCTGAACTAGACCCAGAGGTACCAAGAGCCCCTCCTGAGCCGGATCTATGCCTGACACTACCATAATGAAGCTATATGATTATAAATTCCTCTCTGTATGTCCATAAACCCCCAAATGTCAAACATCTAGTCAAAGGGATCATGCATATTCTAATGGTATTCAGGAGTAGATGATAACAAACACTATCATGTGAGAAATGATAGCTGAAATCCCATAATATAATATATGTTCCCACGCAGTAAAACCCATGCGGTGCACTCACGCGCACACACACGTGCACACACAAACAATACGTAGAGCAAGATAAGCCTGCGCATGCTGTCAGAGGCTGCTGTGTGATTGGACTCTGTGGAGCTACTGCTTCTCTCATCATTAACTCTTCAGAGGATCACACTAATCACGCTAAGCCTCTCTGAATGGCGATGAAGCCGAAAAACGTGCCCATGCACATATTCACAGATGCCCAGCTCATTACACACACGCACACACATAACGGCAAGCGCTTCATCACCGCAATCACAAAACACAACACACACAAGCAGCAGTCTGTAGAAGCATGTCTAAACACCAAACACTGTGTGACCTAATTATGGACATTTTGCAGGAAGATAATATTACTAGGAACCACTTCTAAAGTCAAGGGTGTAATTTCCAATGAGTTTTGGAAGTCCCCCTAAGGTTTCACTTGTGTCACCTTCCATTATTGTCATGTACGCATAGGAGTAAGCTTCATATGCATTGAAGAGTAATGTGAACGCTGAAAAAGATACTTAAAAATGGAACATTAATCAAATAAAATGACTTTAAAGCACAGTGCATTTTGTAGAAAAGATGAAAAAAATTGTATTTGTCCAAGCATGTCAAGTATCAAATCTCAATTTGGAAAGTAATATGATTAGTTTGGTTGAATTTGGGTAATTTATCCAAGATTTCTTTCGAATATAAATCCAAAATCTACACCTGTGACTGTTATGAAAAGACAGCACTCAAAAAGTGTATTTGTGCAATTTCATGTGAGTGGCATCAACATGAGATGGCCAAACCTTGACCAATGGCTGCATTCAATTAGCTGACACGACCAGAAATAGCTACTAACTTTTCAAAAATTTAGTCTAGCTACAATAAAATACCAGAGCTGTCTTTACCTCTACTGAATATTTTACAACCTTGATTCCACCCGGTCTCTTTCTCTATTTAAGACAGAAGATACAATAATGTTTTTCCGCAGGTTGATATGTAGCCAGCGAAGTTCTGTCTCGACTGTTTTTTAGAGACCTTACTATGTGTTCTGCAAGGTCAAGTATAAGCAGAACCCGTAGGCCTCCATCCCCTCCTAAGATGGAGTACTTTCATTTCACTCACTTGGGGCCTCGTATTTTCTCTCCATTTTATTGCTTTCTCTAAGCGATTTCCACAAAGACACATTCCACCTCCTCATACCGACACAGGGCTCCGGTCCAAGAGAGTGCGGGGAAGGTCTGAACACTGTGCCACAGGGACAAGAATGCTGACACTGCTGTAATTCGGGACAAAAGCTAAAGATGAGGGTGGAGAGAGAGAAAGAGACTGTCTCATTGTATAGAAGTTGTTAGGAGGCTTCAGTGCGGCCAAATTGAGGAGCCATAATCCAAGACTTTGGCGCGATGGCAGGGAGTCTTGCAGGAGACTATGTCCTCACTCCACAAAAATGCCGTCTCCTACATCCTAGTGTGAGCTGCAGCTATATATAATGCAAACATCAAACGTTTGTAACTGCGCTGACCTCTCTCTCCCTGGGAAACCCTTGTTCACTTGTAATACAGAAACCATTCCCCAAACTCAGGCCGGTTAAAACTCCAGCGCACCATCTGAATTTCACCTTATCTCTAAGGAAAAACGAATCTCTAACACACAGATGGGTGAGTAGTGAGGACTAATCTGCTTTCTATCTTTGATTGTACTCTTAAAAACCTCTAAGAAGAAGGAGGAGAGGCTTTTCTTCACAATGAATCTTGTTTAAGAGACAGGAAGAACAAACAAAGAACAATATATCCAGCACTGCATCATGACGATGAAGCTCCTTTCCTTGTGCCAAGTAATTTAAATGTAAATATGTTATGCATTGATAACATGAATTCACACGTATACTATAAGATCATATAATATACGATATGTGCATCATCTCAGGAATGACGCGCACATTGTTGATTTGTCTTCTTTGATGTACTTCAGTTCACACCAGGTCCTGGCATTAGAATGCGCCCCCAGGGACCACTTGTGATGACATCTCCCTACCCTGCTCTGAATGCAAATGAACACATACACTTTTGTTTGCAAAGATTAAATGCATTGTTGTTTTCAATCGACCGGAGGTAACAATGCACTAGCTAGTCTGTCAGATTATTTTAGAAGAACAAATCATAACGATACAGAGTCGATATTTTACCCGGTGCAATGTCCAAGTCAGTTACACTTAGGATATTTCTATTGCCTATTGGTTAGAAACTTTGGACAACATGTTTTTGTTGTCTGTTGTTGCATTTCAACATGAAGCTGTTGGCGCACAATTGGGTCCTTATTATTGCATAAGCAGAGATGTTGACTAGGCAGTTGGCCCAGGACACATGGTGTAGTCACTACTAAAATAACATGGCCGAGTGCAGCCCAAATAATCGTCTGAATATGATCTGCGGATTGGATCTCTATACTATCGCAATGTGACTTGAGTCCATTGACACAATAGAGCTGACAACATGTCATCAGATAACCCAAGCACTTTAATACAAGATATACACAGGGCAATTCATTGCTTTCTTTGGGTTGAGTTTGTTTTTCTAGCCAATGCAGAAGACATTGAAATGAAATCGATACATTTTATAAATAAACAAATTATGAACACTCACACAATATGGGCACTATTTTAAAATACCACCAAGGCTTACTCCTTAAAAAGAAGGAAATAACAATAGACAAGAGGGCATTAAAGGTTGTTTTTCTGTGCCTTTCATCTGTCTGGATGCCAGTGGTTTTGTCCGGGCATTGAGCACTCTTGGTGTGTGGAGCTCTGGCTGACTAGAGGAGCTATTTGGCCATATGCATAAATCGACAAACATTTCCACAGCCGCACTGACTAATCAAGGCCAGTAATTGCTCAAATGAGTGAAAACATGGCTGGGCTGGGCCATTGCCTGGAGGAGATTGTTACTCTACACCACTGGTTGTGCGTACCTCTGACCTCAGCTCCTAATCACCAATTAGCATGCAGCCTTTTCTGCATATTGACGTAAGGTAAAGGATTTCAGCTGAAAAGGGCTGCAAACACCAAACGACAACATCAATGGAATCCCAGGTTGCGTGTCTGCTCCAGAGGACATCGTTTGCTTCTAAATGCTAATTTACACAAATCTTTTGATGCGAGCCAGTGTGCTGGCTGAGGGCAGTTGTGCAGGGAGTTGCCTTGGATTTGTAGCTCTCCCTTGTCACAACAATATATTTTTACAACAGAGCTGCTGACATGATTCATGAGCCAGAGGACTTGATATGGTGTTGGTGTGCAGGCCAGATGAAATCCCCTCAGTCCACTAATATAGGTTTCTGTGTTGGGGGGTGCTTTACAAGATACTGTAGCTAAGGAGCCATTTCACACTGCTGAGCTAAAATAGGTCTTACTGTAGCTAATTCAACCTAGTCCACCCCTCCCCTACCCTTGTTACTGGACACAGTACACACATAATTCTACACACATGCTCAATAAACACATACACATTCATTTTCTCTCTCTCTCTCTTTTCCTTCCTGTCCTTCATAACTACCTACAGTGGCTCTCCCTATCTCCTTCCACTCCCCCCCCCCCTCTTTTCCAAGTACCTCTCTTTCCGCTCCTTCTCCTTCATTAAAATGGACTTCCTAAAGCCTCCATTCGTCTTGCTGACAGCTCCACTATCGATCGGGCTGGAGAAGGGGATGCAGTTCCAGAGCTTTAAATGGCTCTTTGACCAGCCTGGATGGGGGCTGGACTGAGGATGGAGAGGAGGAGGAGAATGAGGGAGCGCATGTTTTAGACTGGAGTTTTGACCTGAGTCTTTACTCCGATGCATATTTGGTTCATAACACCTAAATTGCTTGGGATCTGAATTTACATTAAAAGGACTCACCAACACTGTCATAGTGATTCGGCTGATGAGATCAGATAAGGCACTAATCACACAGGTTGAAAGCCAACACATTAGCCGTCCTCTTCAGACTACTTGGAGACTTTCCTGGAAGTCAGTCAACTATGGGTCCATTTAAAAGCCTGAAGTGGAGGTGGGAGTGTTTCATTTGTGGACAATGAATCGCAATCGGCTTCAATCAAAGCAATGTGAACTAACGTTCCGCTGGCTGACGCCTTTAATCGGGCTCTGTCCCTTATCGCCAGCCATTATCTAGGGAAGATGAGTTGGCACATTCTGTCCTCATCCCTCCCGCCGCTTGACATCAAACCCCTCTGACAAGATTAATGATCGGATTTTAGATTTTCCTAATGATTAAAATCTCAACGGCGTACTCTGTGTTCTGTGGTGCAGTGGAAACCCCAAGGAGCCTGTTGGTCTCCCGCCTCCCTCTGATGAGCACTACCTACGTGTCTGTGGTTGTCATCTATAATCATATAGTGCTCCACAGCAGCACATCAGAAAGCCAAGGAGCCTCCTGTGACCATGTCACTGTGTATTTGTTATCTAATTTGTCCCTCTGTATTGCCCTTGATTGGAGCCGCATGGGAGGAAAAGACGGACAAGGTGTAATATTCAAGATATATTACTCAACATCCCAACTGTGAGTAGTTCAATTCACACAAGGCACTGCCGTCTTTAGATAAAGGTATTGTTAGAGTAGCATTAGCAGAGCGGCTTGGGATTCATGTGTATTGACACTTTGATCAGTATTATGTAGAAGTCCATACTGCGTTCAGCTTTGTGGAGACAATTTAAAAATCCAAGCCCGTAATAGCAAAGGATCCTTTACCATTGGATTGTGTCTGCTCTTTGTAAAGGCCAATCTGCCACACAACATGGTGACATGGTCTGAGACTTTGTCAAATGGAGAAATGATCAGACAAACAGGGATAGAAACAAGAAGAAAAGATGAACAGAGGGAAAAAAAGGAGGTGTTGGGAAGCAGGGAGCAGGAAGAGAAGTAAAGAAAGGAAGCTGAGATGATGGGAGAGGGCGGAGGGAAGGATAAATGGAGCATGGGCAACTGAGGAAGGAGAGAGGGAGGAGGTAGCAGAGAGGCAGAGAGCAGTAGTCGATATAACGGCAGTCATTCATCTCTCTGACAGCCTTCCAAATGCTCCACTGGGGAGACACAAAGCTGCGTCACCCCGAATGCAGCAAATGCAGAGCACACACACATGTTTGCATATACAGTATGTGCATACACACACAGAGGAAATACACGTTTATGAACACTGCTTTTGCTGTGCCTGCACACACAGAGCGCGATGTTCTGGGTCAACGCACGGTATGTTGCAGGACATGGTCAGTCAGTACATACACCATTACACTGCAACCTGTACAAGCACAAATCTTCAGTCGTCAGTTAGACATTAACACACGCTCACATATGCATTTTCTGACTCACAAGCCTATCTGCTGTTTCTTTTTTGTAAAACCAATGTGCACATGTGCTGCAACAGTCAACTCAAGAACAGTAAATCTCAAGGGCAGTTGAGGCAAACCTCTGAGGTGGAAAACCATCTCAAATTTTACTCTCACTTTACAATCCTACATTCTTTAGAGACATGTGCTTAATATTGCTTCGCTAACACTGGAAAACAGGTACATGAACACAAAATGACACATTCCCATGACATTGGAATATGGAAACACGGATGTGCTCCGATTAACACACACACACACACACACACACACACACACACACACACACACACACACACACACACACACACACACACACACACACACACACCATTGGCTGGTGCCTGCCGTCCATCTCTCATGATTCATGGCTAAGCGAGCTGCTGTGGAGCAGTTCTAAACCACTGGACCGAGGAGAGCCTGTGTGTCATTAAGGCACAGCGGGCTGGACATGCTGTTAGAGCCGCTGCACCGCTGCACCACGGACAGCTCTGCGCCTCAGTGGCACACCAGGAGGTGGGGAAGCAGGTATTTCTGTGTAGGTCTCATTGTGGTTTTACTAGAGAAGTAATATCAACAGCTGAGTGCACTTATATACTACATTGCCCTGTGAAGTGTGCACTGTTAGTAAGAGAAGTGTTGCCTTTTATTTAGTCGGACACCGTTCTACCCCTACCTAGCATCTGAGCTAAATTAGCCCCTGTAATCATCCCCAAATCCACCTTCTTAACCAGAAAATCAGTTGAGGCTGGCTAAAGGAAGGAGACAGGGTTGCCAAGTTCCCTCCTCTGCCATCCTCTATTAGCGTGGGCCCCAAGAAAGACGTTGGAGGCACACGTCCATACATCCATGGTCCATACCCTAATGACTCCTTAATGATCCCCTCCTCTGCGAGAGTGCTGACAAACACTGACAAACCCTGACCCTGACAAGAGAAACACCCACACTTAGCCCTCTTCCTCACCCCTTAGATAGAGGCTCATTTCTCAGCCCTCCGCTTCATTATACCGACTAGGGTCCAGCAGAATGTATACAGCCCCTAACTAGAGGCAAGATAAACACTCATGATGAAATAGTCAGTGTCACTTTCAGAGTGAGGGGCAAAGTTTGAGTAAATTCCTTTCGGCAGATGGAGGGAGGAGGAAAGAAAGCATAGATAAACAAAGCCGGAGTTAAAAAGGAGAATGGCGGTAGGAGAGAGTAAAAACTGTTGAGGCTATGGAAAAAAAGATTGTTTGTATTCTTTTTCCTTTTCCCTGATCGTGATTTCCATTTCAACTTGGGGTTGGGGGAGTCAGCGGCGGAGCCTCTTTTAAACATCACACAAGACATAATTACAGAGTGCACCACTGCCAGCCCGCCTCAGTTTCTCCTAAATACTCACACCCCAAAATTAGGGGTTACCTCCTTCTACTTGAACCTACTATTTAAGATGAGAACGTCACAGACAAACTGAGGGGAAGGGAAAAGGGAGTTTGGAAAGGAAAGACATAGTTTAACAGCTTTGTTTCACAATGACAGAGAAGGCCTTTGTTAAAGATGGTTGCTGGCAGGCCTTGGATAACGCCAGGTGTGGAAACTGGGACAAAAACAAAAGTTGGAAAAGGCACACGCAGCTAGAAAGACTAGGGAGTGTGTTTATGTTCTATCTGCAGTATATATGACAGCTGAAAGTCTGCTAAGGATATTTCCAAAAGGCAGCAAGCTTAAGAAAAACACTAGCTTCACGCTAGCCTATGACCTCACTGGTTTGGACTGCATGCAGCTTCCAGTCCCAGTCGTGGATGACGGAGCACTCACTCTTTGAGCCTTTCTCCAGCTCAGCCTTCTTTTCTGTTTTCTTTTTTTTCAGATTATTATCCTGGTCTGAATCAGGCGGATTTATTAGTGTCACAGAGTGGTCATTGCCTTTTTTTGCTGTGTTGTGCCATATAGAGCCACAACAGAGATTCTTTCATTATTAGAGGATGAAAAGAGAAACCATCGATGGTTCCTTTCCTGATATAACAAGACCCAGAGACTGTACTGCCTCTTGATTTATAGATAACTCTCATCTGGAATCTCTGTTTTGTGTCTCTCTCTGCTCCTTCATTACACACAGTGACAGAGCACTGTGCAGGCTGTAGTGGAGCAGTTGCTGAAGTGATGTTGTAAACCAGAGCTTTAAGTTACACTACCACCAAGTATCGACGGTCGTATAAGTAATATACCATACATTACACATACAGTAAGGTAATAGCTTAAATCAAGTTACAATGCAAGTATGCAACAAAAATATGAAATGGGTACTATGCTTGTTGGGGTTTTCCCTTCTCTGTAGTGTGTGATATAGGCTTTTGTGCATGTAAATGGTCTGAAAAGGCAAAAATCCCAAAGTTTCTCTCCCACACACTCCCCCCCCGCCTGAAACGCCTCCATTTGACTCATTTGTTTACTTCTGTAACAGTGACATCACTCTATAACACTTGCGCTGCTAGTGCAACAACACATTGTATGTTATGGGCTAAGGGTTGAAACATCTCTAAGCGATTGACACACAACAGAGCCAGCCAGCTAACCAATCAGAGCAGACAGGGCTCTGGTTTCAGACAGAGGGCGAAAAGAGGTGCTGCAGCACAGGCAGCATGTGAAGCATAAAGACATTTTTGTTAACATGTCATTGTAGAATCACAAAATTCTAACATGAACTCTGAAAATGAACATAATAAGGCCCCTTTAAAATAACACAGGCGGTAAATTAACAGTTTAGTCAGATTATCTAAAGACATTTTAAATTAAGTAAAACAAAAAAAGTAAGTGCACTATACTTGTAAGTTATGTTGGATGTTTAAAACTGACGGTTTGGGTAATTTTACTATTCAGTTTTATTTTCTCTTGCAGTGATACAACCACATTCCCAGATGAGGACAATGATAACCCAATGAAAAGGAATGACAGCCAAAACAACAAAGAACTACAGTTTCAATAAAACTAAATTTCTTTTAAAATTGGAAATCTTTCAGTAGACAAAACAACTAGAGCGACTACGGTCTGTTGCACACACCCAGACATGCTCACACATTTACAAATACACACACACGCACAAACTGTATCGAATGAATTTAAATGTGTCTGTTATCATCTTCCAAGCTTTTTTTTACCCACAAAACCTGAAGCTCTTAACCAACATCCCACGTCATATCAAAGCCATATGTTCCATCAGGCCCTTTTATCACATCAAACATATATGATTTCATTAAAGCTCAGGAAATTCTATGCAATTATAAATGTGGTTGAATTCACATATGGCATATTTTCCTTTATCACTTAGGATTAGAATCTATGCCACTTCTTCAGTCTCTTCACCTCACTGCTAGACTGAAGGCCGCACACTGGAAATCCAGACGGAATCAACATCCTGTCCCCGGCCTAGGAAGTGACCTCAGCTTCAGAAAGGCCAGATAAAACGTCCACATCAGAAACAAAAATATCAGGCTGGACGTAATGAGCTTTCCACCAGGCTCCAGTTTGTTCTGAGGGAGACCAGGTGGTGTGACACACATATGACTCTGATTAGGGGGCCTTCAGAGGAACAAGGGCCGGGGGGGTTGTAGGGTGGGCCATGCAGGGCCAATCAGGACGTTTTCTATACTGTATGATGCAACTATTAAAGGTGCTCAATGACCTCCGCAGGCGCAGGGCCCTCATAAGTGGCCCATTTGCCATTTGTGTGTAAGCATGGGGTGCACTTTGCGTATTGTTTTCCTACATGTGTTCAGCCTGGGCCTCAGTGGCAGAAAGAGTGGTCCGATATGGATTACAGCAGCTGGATACTGATATACTGATACTATACTGCTAGGTCTTTAAACATCATTAGGAGGCGAGTCATACTAGTCTGTACATCGGATACGTAGAGGGCATATACACACTTGCACGCAGACAAAACATTTAATCAGACATTTAGCTGGCCAGTTACTGCTACATCCGATGATGTGTTCAAACGCTCACAGCAGACGTGCATGTGTCCTCTATGTTTCTGACCCATCTTTCTCTAACTACATTTACATGACAGCGGTTTTTGGCACTGCTGTCTGTATCTCATAATCATACGTCCGCCCTGTACATATCGTCAAACTGTGGGAGGGAGAAATGTCAAGGGGACCTCTGGCCTCATTCTTCAACTGTTAGTTTCACCCTGGTGCATTGTGCTGCCTTTGACTGGACTGTTTAAATGTCTCCTGATATCAGGGAACACAAACAAGCAGGACTGCCGGCCTGCTGTGGAGGATAAGGAATGAAGGGGAAACGAACGCCATTCTTCTCCTCGTTTGACGGGAATTGTGTTGGAACAAGCACCTGTCTCCCCCACAAACAATGACCACAGAGGTCGGGCAGAGAGAGAGACAGAGAGGGAGAAAGAAAGAAGTCTGAGACAGAGTGAGGAGAGAAAGAGGGCACCAGACAGTCAAGAAAAAGTGGATCAGTCCGTCTAAGTAATTCCCCTCCCTCTCCTTCATTTTCTTCTTTCCCTCCCACTCTTCTTCCTCTCTCTGCCCCACATTCAAACACATTAATCTGTGTAAATTGCATTCCAAAACAGGCGTATGTTACAAAGCCCCAGACTTACTGCTACACGGACCAGATAAACATCTGCATAATATCTGCATAAATGGTTTGCATTGATAACAAGGTGAAGCAGCTGCTAAGGCTATCCTGTTGGCCGTTCCTTCGTCTGCCTCACCCTCTCTCCTCCCCCCATCACCTTCATCTGTTCTCGGGACCAACTTGACACCCGTGTTTTTAAATAGACAAAGAGCAGCAGCATCTCTGTGTCCTTCAGACTCCTCCTTCAGATACCCTCTAAACATACAGAACAGAGAAATGCTGGGCATAGCACAATCCCACACCTACAACATGATAAGAGACTCAGAAAAAAACACTTTTTAACCTCAACTCATTGTCCTCTGCTATGACAGTCTGCCTGCTCTAACCATTTAAAAACTGCTTTCAAGTGTGTGCTATCTACCTCTCTGTCCTTCAGCTTCATGGCCAGAACCAGCTGGTTGCGATGGTTGGTCAGCGCTTCGCGGTAGTTTCCCTTGGAGAAGAATGCCGAGCCCAGATTGCCATGAGCGCGGCATTCCCCTGTTTGGTCACCTGAAGAGGGAAAACCAAAAGAGATGAAACCAAATAGCCAACAAAGCATTTTTACAGTACAGCCTACGAAATTAGAGAGCAACTGGTGTTTGTTTCACATATTCCCACTGCCACTGTTGAACGGTGATGTGATGAACCACATCTATGCCACTGACATGCCACTGCACCCTTAAAAGGGAAAGTGGCCGTTAAAAGTTCTCCACAGTAGAGCGGCTTCTCTGACAGCTGGTAGTGTTGATCTCAATGCTCCAGAGGGTGAGAGGGGAAAGCCTTATTATTTCTGCTTGACAGAGAGGCCCCACAGACAGGGCCAAAGTAAAGCGCAAGTCTCTGCGCTCCACCTGAGAACCACAGCTCCTTATCTCCAGCTGCTCTGCCCAGTCATGTGTCAAACTGTGTGGGGGTGAGAACAGTGGAGCCAGTCTGTGCTACTCTCTGTTGTTTTTTTACTCCTAAATTACCTTAAGCTTTATCCTCCTTAACTGTTATTCTCTCATACCTTATCTCCTGTACACCCACACAGCATCCCCATATATAGTTACGGTAGTAAGATCTATTATTAGGCCAAAAACGGGCCGATTCCTGCCAATTTGGATGCAAAGTTTAGTTAGCTCAGATTTTGGGAGCAGTGGACTCAAATGGAGAAAAATAGAAAAGGGCAAAATATGAACTCATTTTTTTTATTTCTTATCGCTTCACTTCGCTCTGTGATAGGATCAAATTCTGATCTGATGACAGTATCAGGATTAAAAGACAGGATTCATCCTGTTGAGAACAGCAATGTCTGTTAAAAATGACATTTTAAGCACACTGGTGTAAAGTGGTGGATTTGCTACTTTGAGTTTTATTTGTATTTTTTTAGATTTATTAGGCCAGATTATATTATTGGAGAGTGACAGTTATGGAAGGGGGAGATAGAGTGAATGATGCGCAAAAAGGGAAGAGGCCAGATTCTAACCAGTAGTAACCACTGAGCTTTACAGCGGCCAATGTGTTCTTTATCTCTGTACATTGCATACAATTAGATTTTTCTACTGTTGGATGAATCAAGTATCTTTAAGAGGGTAATTTTTGGCTCTGGGAATGTGTGTTCTGCACTTTTAAGAAAAAGAAAATCATCATTTGAAGCACTAATTTACATTTATAATCCTTATTTCCCAGTTCATGCCTCTTACCTAAGGTCTTGGCCACCTCCAGGTCCTGCTGCATGTAGCCAGTGCTCTTCTCTGTGTTGCCCAGGGACCAGTGGGCGCTGCTGAGGGCGGAGAAGACGGAGCCGCGGAGCTTGAGGCTGCATGTGCCGATCTTCAAAGCGGCTTCCAGCACCACAACAGAGGCTGTGTGGTGGCTCGCTGTCAGCAGCTCCTGGCCAATCACAGACACCACCACAAAGGGACTTTTGTCCAGCTTCATCTTTTGCAGCTGCTGATAGGTGGGCTCCAGAGACTCTGCACAGGAAGGACATGAGTAAGACGGATATGAGAAACAGGCCCCAGAAAATGTGAAAACATAACCTTGTTCTGATGTGGTGACTGACAACAATATCTGACTTTTACCGTAGTCACTGTGTTACATGTTTATCTGAATTCTACTCTTCTTGAGTCGTTGTTGTGTTTTGCCTGGATAAGCGTACGCTGGAGTTTGGCTGAGTGGCGGCTTTTACTGACAATTTGACATTGAAACAAGATATCAGGCATTTTCTGTTCCCTCCAATGGGGTAATCTGAGGCAATTTCCAACGACACTGTATAAAAATTGCACAAGTTTAGATCATTGTGGGCAACTGTCTTTAGAAACCACAAATTCCATTCCCTCTCTCCGTGACAGCTGATATGGTTGTTTGAGAGGAATACTGAGAGAGAGCTAAGTGGGTTTCGAGATCGAGTTTAAAGAGTGACGGGGAAACTAATGCAGCTAATGCTCAACAGTAGCAGCAGCAGAGGAATGCAGAGCAAAGGAGACACACAAGGTGACCTTTGAAGAGGCTGAAAATGCACACAATGACATAAATCAATGGTGGGCCACGCGGGATTTGAGATCCACAGCCCCTCCAGATTACAAAGCCCTCTGGCAGACACCAACATCGAACAACAGGAAGGGGGGCATGCCCAACTGTGTGCGAGTGTGTCTATTGATGCATTTGTGTGTCAGTTTATATTTGCATTCATGTACTGTAAAGTATAGGAGGGTATCTGGGGGATACTTAATTCTCATGGCCCTGTATTTGCAAATATTTTGAGCAGGATTGCTACTAATTAGGTCAAAGCTCTTAAGAGAAGATACATGGTGTAAAATGTGCCTGTACAAGCTTTGTGTGTAGTCTAAAAAGCAGCATAAGGCACAAGCTTTCATAAACCACATCTTTCATTTGTACAGAGAAACATTTAGGCAAAACAAGTGAATAACCACAATAGTTAATAGAAACACGCACAGACTCTAAATCACCTAGACACAGAAACACACACACAATATGAGATGCTTCCTCACACAAGCACTCCAAAGCATAACTGATGATGCTCTTTCAAGAGCAATGCTTCTCTTCCAGCACTTGGCAGAATGTCGTGCTTACGGAGTCAGTGCGTGCATATAATATCCATTCATAGCTTGTAATTGCCTTCATAGTGACACCGAGAGCCGAGTCATAAATCAAAACACTGGGAGAATCCTTTTTTTAAAAGGTGTCATGGCTGCTGCATTTATAAGCAGGTTGTTATGACAACATCGGCTCGTGCTGTTTCACAAACATAAACAGGCACGCACGCACACACATACACACACCGGACACACATGTCAAATGCTAAAGTGTTTACTGTATCAGGATATGAAGCAAGAATTACAACTTCACCTCATTGATATGCATACTGCTAACAGAAAGTCATAACAGAGTGTTTTAAGCCTCATCTTTCTCCTCTTGCCTCTTTTCAGAGAGGCTTTTAAGCTTATGCTTTTGCAACCAGGACCACACCTCATTGTAATGACAGTATTCTCATATACGAAAATACCTGCAATATGTCAAAGAGTTTAAATCTCATGTAAATAAAAACACATTTGATGCACTTGCTCTTCTGTACTTGCTAATGTTCCAGAAACTACACTGAAAACGGGGATTGATAGCTTCCTAAAAAAGTTGGACTATGAGGTTTTTAGTAAGTGACTTAGCCTTGTCTTCATAAATTGCAATGGCCATTTTGATAGAAAATATAAACAGTGCAAATGTGTGGACAACATATATGGATGTATTTGTTTATAGTATTGGACTATGGAGCTTTATGGTACATGTCTTATTAGGTTTTGGCTACACAGACTCTGTAGAATCAATTCATTTCACGTTTTGGTATTTTTATTGGATCTGATGACCATTAAATAAATATGAGACATTATCCCCCTTATCCATAAGTAATAATGTCATAATTAAATGATCCATCAAATTCTCCCCTTTCATGTCGTCTCCAGGGGGGTTAAGTGTCGGAGAAAGTTAAATAACGGCCCCTCTTGTGCTTATGTTTTAATAATCAAAAGCACTTTTGCTCAAAGGCTTCTCAGTAGGACAGATGCTAATGAACACAGGCACCAAATCCTCCAGTTTAAGGACAATGTTTTTAATGGGAAATGATCCAGCCAGGATCAATAACTGCCACGCTGGGAACCATCTCCTCTATGGTTTATCTGTAGGGATCTTTGAAAGAAAGAAAACCTTTTCAGTAAGCACATGTGGAAAACAATCCGATAATTAACGGCTAATGGACCCTTTGCCTTCTTTTTGGCCCAAAGCAGCTAAATGAGAGACAGAACTAGAGCAGGATGAATGGTAAAACTATCGCCCATGTGATACCATGCATAATGAAACAAAGATTCCAATATATAAAACTGTGAGACGCTGATTTCCCACAGCTCATCCAATGATCCAGATGGACAATGCTAACAAATTGGGGATAATATCGCTGCAGGGGATTTGTGGAGGTGGCAGTCAGGGAGACAGATACAGTACAGTAAGAAAAGACTGCAGCAGTTTCCACCAGTGTGAGAGCCCCTTTGTTATGGGAGGTACAGTTTGAATCGCATGAGAGCACAACACCTGCTTGACTCTAAAATAATGAGAAGAAACCTTCATCTATGCAATCAGGAGTGGCAGTGTGTGTCTGGGTTGAATTGTATATGACACTCTAAGAATTGGGGCATTATACATATAATATTAACCTTACTGTCGAAAAAAGGCAAGCTTTGATTAATTGTTTCACACTGTGTCCTTGAAGAAATATGCCTTGATAAAGTTCTCTGAGGTTTATTATTTGTCCTTCAGATTTATTTTTTCGCTCATTTGGTACGTCTGTCTTCAAATGCATCCCTTTGCTCTGTGGCAGAAAAATAAACATAAAGGTGCTCTTCGAGGGAGTGTAAACATCACAATGTGTGGAGATGTTTTTCGGTAAGATAAATGACAGAGATAAGTGAACACTGCAATCACAGCTAGATACAATCAGTTCTTTCTTGGCAACATGGAGGCAACATTGAGTCTACACACATATGGGAATAATGTTGTGTTTGCAGAACTGCTATAAGAGATAAAAGTGTAATTACAAAATGGATTACACTTTTCTTTAAATGTAATTGCAATGTAGTTACAACCCATAACAAGAAGGTTAAAACCAGCCGAGTACAATGACTTTATGTAAATGGGCTTATAGCCATATTTTGGCTCAAGGTGTTAAAGGAAATCTCAGGCTCAGCCAATCAAGCTGAATTCTGGGATGAGTATGTGGTCGACAAACACTGGCAGGAACGTGGCACTCCTCCTCCTTTCAGGGAAGAAAGTAATGCTCGCCTACCTTTTACTTATCAGGGGACCTTGGCTGAGTAACACTGATTATCCCCCCTGTTTGCTGGCGTAACATTGATTATCGTCCCACTGTGCCAGGAGCCCCTGTGAGAGGATCATTGCTCTTAATCCTTTGACCTAGCTACCTCTCCTCGACACACCTTGGATTAGGTCCTCTGCTGGTTGCTTTGCACCGTGGGAAATAGGGTAAACAATTAAGAGATTAAATGGCTTGGGCTGAATGTTGGTGTTGCCCTACAGAGAGGACCCATTCTGGTCCATAATGCTCAGCTCTGGGCTTGCACCCAAACCCTTTTCTTGTTTTGGCTCCAGGTTCAGGATTATACACTCAATGCCGCTCAGATGGGCCCATTTTTTCTTTATTCTGTTTTCCTTCTGCATTTGCACAAGAATATTATTTTCAATCAAAGGGAAACAAATTCCTCACCAAACAAAGCCCTTCAGAGCTGCTCATCTCATTGTTCAGTTCAGCACATTTTGGATTATAAAACCAGGCATTTTTTCCCAGATGCAGTTTCAGCACAGTGGTGAAGAGGCGATGACAAAGCAAGACTGCAGGATGACTCGGTCTAATTTGGCAGCTGGTGCCATCCAGATCTGAAGAATATTACATTCTCTGCAGTGGTCATCTGAACCAAAATTGTTGCCAGGTTTATTTTGAGGCTCATTAGGCTGGCCCATACTGATTACTCATGGACAATCAGGTCACTGCAGTCGGCTGATACAACAGATATTAATGTTAAACAGAAAGAACGCATTTTAGTTACAGTCTTGGCTTGAATGCACTACTTACAAATCCACTCAGCTTGAGGAAAAAGGCTTATACAGGGGCACACGCAGACAATAGCATTAGTGTTGGATGCTCATTAAGATAACGGGCTATCTGTGAGTGTGATCACCCCCGTCTGACAATAACATGTGCGTCAGGCCTCAAATTCCAGAGGTAAGTACTTGACACTGACAGTCAGTCACAAAGACAGAAACACAGACAGATAGAGAGATGGCCTGTCTGCTGAAAGGGTAAAAAACCCTGACAGGTAAAGTCACCACAACAGGCTTATTGACTGACAGAGTGAGGATTATTTCAGAGACAGCAGAAAAAACAGGTGGAGATGGTGAAGCAGAGAGACAGTGACACCCAGACACACCGTAGATTTATCTAGAACTAGATAAAGCGTTGGAGGCGACGCCCTGTTCAATTCTATGAAAGTTGTTCAGTGGTGCCTAAAGCTAAATGGCCTGACTCTTGAATACAGAAATACCGGTATCTTCCCAAGACCTTCTTGCAATCTTCCGCATTCATTGGGCCAATAGGGATGCGCACTTTCATTTTCCTTTGGCCCCTTTTCCAATCCGCTCCCTCACGTCAGTATCATGTCTGGTCTCAGGTCATTCAATTGACTCTGGAACTGTGGTTTAAAGCTTTAAGCATATTTAACAACACGTAGGACCTAGTGATTGAAAGAAGGGCTATTCAAGTGTCTGACTCGGTATTTGGTTTACCTCAAACTAAAATAAACGCAGATTCTCCAGTCATTTCGAAAAATAATTTTAGGGCCCAATGGCACGGAAGTTGTAGTGTCATCGTTTGGCCACTATGAAAATGTGCTTCAATACCGAGCGCACTTCCTGGGGGCTTGAGACCATGGATGTTTAAAGAGAACTGGATAAAGCGCCTCCAATCTGCAGCTTCAAAGTAAATCTCGGGTAAATCAAAAGAATGGAGAGCGGAAATCTGGACTCTGGATTTGGCTTTAAGCACATCTTTTTATGACTTTAAGGATCTAACGATTACAATAAAAGGGAGGTACTCTACTTGGTAGTTGGTTAACCTAAAAAAATATATACTCAGTAAAAAACCCAGACATATTTTTAAGACAATTGATTGACACAGACGTTAATTAAATCAGTAACAACTCACCTCGTAACGGCGACTTCATGGCGGCTTCTATCATGCCCACCAGCAGCTGCAGGCTCTTGGGGTCTTGGGCCAGCCCGGAGGCGAAGGCGGCCAGTGCGTCGGCATGGCGACCAAGGTACTGAAGGGCAACACCCTGCCGGAAGTATGCCTGTAGAGAGAGAAAGGTAAGAGTCATCAGCCTCCTGTCTAGTGCCACAGCATGCAGCTTTATACAAACACATTACCAGACACACTCATTTCACGCCATTTGCATTTTCTCCACATGAGTACTTTTCTGAACATGGCACCTCTCTCCTTTGTATTCCATTAATAGAGCGATCACTGTTTTTTTGTATGTGTTAATTGGATTATATGTTTTTACATAAATGCAGATGTTGGCTGGCTGGCTGCCTTCTCTTTTGTTTTTCTCTTCGATTTTGTTCCTTTTCGCTGTGGGAGTAAAGTGCAAAGCAGTACAGAACTTGGTTTTGTCTTGGGCTGTGTGAGAAAAAAAGTAAAAAGAAAGAAAAGAAAAAGGAGATGAGAGAGAGCTACTTACTCAAGTCGTTTGTAGCTCAATAAAAACAACACCCATAAATTCTTCAGATTGTTCATTCCATTTGTAAAAGTTGTAAAATAATAACACAACTGGCCGGAGTCTGTTTTTGCCATATTATTTTTACATCAGATGTGTCATGTTTTGGAATGTGAAAAACTCTTCAAACAGACAGAAATTAACTACATTTGTCATCCAATCTGTTTTTCACAGAGCGGAAAGAGTCACATTGTTGTGAGTATAATAATTCAGCACAACTGAGATATAAACTGCACGCAAGTGCTGACATACTGTATCTTTCTGTGAGAGACTAAATTGTTTTGGAACATTCTTCAGATTGAAAACTAAAACAGACGCTGTCTCTGGGATCCAAAGCCCCATCAATAAGTGTGTTATTTTTCCTTTGGACTCGGCAGAGAAAATAGATGTTTTATCCAAGCAAGTTTGTGACTCATGTTTTTGTGTCTGAAGCCTGATCAGAAAATAATCTTAGTGACTTGTTAAACCGGAGTCTGGTCCAGTTTTTAAAAAGCAGCAAAGAGAAATGGAACAAGATCCAACTCATAACTCACGATCCAAACCACTAAATCCCCCCCAGAGACACCAGACTCTCTCAGAATAGTCGTATCTGGGTTTGTGTGTCAGAAAAGCCTGATTTCAGCAGCCGAGAATAAGGGAGAATAAAGGGCGAGAATGGTGTGTGGCAACAAAACAACAATATGTGTAACATTGAAACAAGTACCCTAACTTTTCAACTCAATGTTTTTTGTGTTTTTGCCGGTGTATAGCATGCAGTCCAGGCAGCTGTTTGGTCTACCTCTTCACTTAGCCGGCAGTCGCTCCACTCACAGTTCCAAAAGTGACACCAGGGCTAATTTGCTATTAGCATCTAAGAGGCCTTTTCATTAGTCTTCCCAAGCTTCTCTGTTAGCACAGCTCGGTAGTGAAAAAAGGCGGGGAGGATTAAAGAAAATGAGACATGACATTGAATTTATAGAGACCAGTAATTAATTTTTCTTCCGTCTGAGCCCCCAACTGACTACCAATCTCTCTCCAGACCTGCTGCCCCCCTCCTCATTTCTATCTCCCTTCCCTTGCATCACAACTCCATTGAAAATGACGAGGACAGAGATTAGATTCAAAGCATTAACCTTTGTTCTAACACTGTTATTATATGAGGGGAGAGCAGGCCAGGGTATCCGCTCAATATTAATTGCATCTAGTGGCAGTGGAGTTTGGGCAGGACGCACTGGCTGGAGTAGGGAGCCCACGAACGTTTTGCCTGAGGGAACAAAAGACATTTAAAAGCACTTCTCCCTTTGATTAGATTTAGCCTACAATATGACTGCTCACCCAGTGATCTTTTTTTATTCTTTTGAACAGTGTGCCCTGACTGAGAACACAAAGAGGAAAAGAGAGGACAAAAATAAAAATAAGGCTCGCTTCCAACAAAAATGCCATCTCCTTTAATCCCTTTATTTTACCCTATATGCTGTCTTACATAAGGCCAAAAGAATAGACTGTGTGGAGAGTGCATTCATCAAATACTGCAAACACAAGCACAAGAATAAATGCATAAAAGAAAGAGGCACGGCAGAAATGACAGAATCAATGTGCCGTATAGCCTTATAGGATTCTTTTTCTTCCATTAATCTCTTAGAGCCTTCAACACACATCATGTAGCTTCACAAAGCCATACACACTTAATCCAACAAGTTAATTCAACCAATGATTCCTATAAAACAGTGGGCTCAGTGGAATTAACATTATAGATGAATGCTAGCATAAGGAAGCACCAAATATGCAGATTTGCAGATATAACAACCAAAATGTTTGCTATGGTGTTGGCATAGAGAGTAGAGAGCAAGATTGTACCCCTACACAACCTATTTTCTAAATTCAAACTTAACAGGATCTTTTCTAAAAACACAGTAGCATTTGCTTGGAGCTGCTGCT
Organism: Notothenia coriiceps; assembly: GCF_000735185.1. Lineage (NCBI taxonomy): Eukaryota > Metazoa > Chordata > Actinopteri > Perciformes > Nototheniidae > Notothenia > Notothenia coriiceps. Next base: position 789,861 of record NW_011366398.1, on the reverse strand, counting down.
TCAGTGATTAGCATAGCCTCCCTTAGCTATGCAGAGAGAGAGATAGAGATACAGTGGAAGGAGGGGGGTGTGAATTACGGGAAAAATACAGGGCTCCACAAATTATCTTTGCCCTATCAACATGTTACATTACAATATGCTCCAAGTCGGTGATTAATCTCTTGGCAAAAAACTATTGTCATAAACAGGATGCATTTTAGCGAATGACTCAGTTCTCACAGGCTCTCCTGAAATGTGATGCATCTGTTAGCTATCTTGTAAAACATGACACCCAAAAACTAAAACTTCAAAAACATGTGTTTTGCTTGAAATTCAATCCAGGGTAAATTATTGATCCTTCTTGCATTGCTGCCTCCTCTATTTAAAGCAGCAATGTGCTGATACCACAGAAGAATGGATCGAGTGCGAAGGTTTTATCGTTGTCACCCGTGGGTAAAATCTGAGAGTGCTAGTGCGCATGCGTGAGCAAAATCGAGAGGGAGAGAAAGAGAGAGGCTAGAAAACACACGAATAAGAGAGAGGATAAAAGCTTTCTTTGTTTCTCGAACATTTAAATATTTCATGAATTCTTGTTTGATGTAGTTTTAAATATTCATGTTTTTATGCTTGAAGAGGTTAATTATGCAAAGAAGAAGTTATTCACACTGGTACAGTATAGCCTACTGTGCTACACACTGCGGGGATCCTAAATTCTCCACACACATGCTCATGCAGTCGCATACACTCCCTTTTCTCTAACAACACACATACTATAATACATTGGGCGCTTTTCTTTCAGCGGCAGCGCTGTGGTTCACAATAAGACCCAAAGTCCGAGCAGCTAAACAGAAAGTTGACAAGATTAAGATTGGGAGTTTGGCACAGGACCAGCTGTTAGATGCTCCTTTCCTGTTAGCAGATTAATGTCTCCACATTATGTCCTTGCCTCCTTCTTAGGCTCCTCTTCAGTACCCTGTAGCCCCAGGGGTGTCCTCAACCCCCGGGGGCAAGTCTGCTGTTTGCACTTGTCTATCCTTGTTCTAGTTCTGGGGCTAACAGGCTTAGTGGAAGAATTAATTGAAAATAGAATAGCTGTGCTAAATGGATATAAACAACAGGAGTATGGTTTGGCATATGGCAAGGTAGATATACTGTTGGGCTATGTGCACACTCAAGATCCTGCCTGATACACAATCGAGTGTATTGAAAAGGTTTATTTTTTAACCGTTTAAAATAAAAAAAGAATAAATGCTGACAAAAATGAAAGGTCTTCCACAGATGTTGTGTCAACCGGTTGTTTTATATATCCAAGAGCCTATACATGTTTCCTACAGCTAAGCACATTTCCCTAAGTTGCACCATGCGATGTGCAAAGTGCTTCCAAGTCAAAACGCATACTAATCTATTTGTTTACCCTATCCTGAATCTGTCATTTCTAGCAAGAAGTTAAATTGCCATGGTCATTTATAAAATAATTTGTATTAAGGGCACTGTAACCCGCCCATGTAGTCTGTGCCTTTACAGAAAGGTGGATCTGTTTCCTGCCACACTTTAAGAGTTGTACCATTTTAAACAAACAATCTCAAACGATTAATTCTCTCTAAACAAACAGCATAACTCCTTGCCCACATTTCAGGCTGCCTGTCGTTGAACTGTCTGCTCCAGCTGTGCTCCAGTAGCCCAAGGACTTGTAAGGCTTGCTGTGTCCTGATCGGTGATCAACAATAATAGAGATACTCTCAAATGTGGAAATCAATAGAAGCCGCATAAACTCCGTTGAGATCGAGCCACACCCTTCGCTGCTGTGGTATGATAGGGTACGCCTGCTGCAGATGGTTTCTGATCACCCACAGAGCAGTTGGTGCCAATGCGACAACTCTCAACAGAAACCCCGCTGCCGACATAATGGAACCCAAATCAGACCATCAAATAGGGACAGCGGGCTGCAAACACTCTGCACACACACACAGACACAAATACAAACTGAAGAAAAATACATCAATAACCCTTCAAGAAAACCACCCATCCATCTCAAACAAAGCTGTATGACTTGAAATCAGCTTTCCACACAGGCAAGAACGCCGGGATCAGATTAACACTAATGGTGTGACAGGAACAAAGGGATTGCTGCCTTTCTTCCTCTGTTTCTTAGCTCTTTAACTATAGGTGCCGTTGTCGTGGTTTCCAATGTGACCCAGAAATGTCATGTGGCGGCCAGGGTTTCAGACGTGTGCCTCCGCCATCCCTTGCAAATCTCTGCCTCTGCACTTTCAAGGTGACACAGTCGATTCGCAGGGTACACAAAATGTCAACTGCTTAATTTAATATCCAAGGATAACTGTCGGCCATGACAAATTAGCTAGAAACACCTAGGAAAAAAAAGTGAAATGGAATGATTGCTGCTTTGGGCCTTCGGCCCTTCAACTTGACAAGCTGAACGCCACACTATAAAAGTATGTTTCTCAAGCCAAGGCAGTGAGTTGCTACCCATCTTCTGTTGCCTCTCTGAAGGTAGATATCTCTTTCCCCCAGGACAGAAAAGGTCTGAGGTCGGTCCTCACAGAGGCTGCGGTGGGGGCATCACACCCCTCGCCTCGGGCCAGACATACACCTCTGGCCCCGGGGTCACTGGGATAGAATCATGACACAGCTGCCTGTCTATTACCTTCTCCCCAATCTAATAAACCCAAACCCTAGACCAGCAACCACCCCTGACCTACATCGATCGTGAGTGTGTTTATCTGTGTGTATGTGTTGTGTCAGTGGAGAGAAAACAGTGACAGCCTCATTTTTCCTCACACAGAATGAGCGATTTCTGCATTAATCCAGCCAATCGATGAAAAATGTTGCATTTTCAGGATTTTGCTATGTCCAATATGCTGACCTGGATGGCTTTTGTGGAGCCCCCCTGGACAAGATTTTATGTTAACAATATACTCCACATCCACGTAGCAAGTGAAATGGAAGCACGTTACAATCTGCATGTAGGTATACACAATAACATATTAATGATGCATTGATGTATACCTCCCTAAGGGCGTTGTAGACTCTGGTGATTGCTGGTCCATCAGAAGCCCTTAATTAGCCCATTAGATTAGATGGCTTTAATGAGAGCAAATTAAACTGATCTTTCTTTGTGGAGCTGGCAATTAAAGGGTAAATGTTTTATTATTCAGTGAGTGGTGACAATAAGACCCAGGTCAAATCCAGAATGCCTGGTAGAGACTTCAGCGTGAGAGACATTTTAGTACTCTCTCGTGGCTGCGAGGGATCGATTAGCCGGCTCACATCAAACTGGCAACCAGCGTCGGACTTCAGATTCGAAAAGGTCATAGTCAGGTATGTGGAATCAATGCTGAGCACTTTGTATTCACTGTGTCTTGTATTATCTCGCTGGGGGGATGGTTTAACGCTTTCTAAAAACAATAACTACGAGACAAAGAGAAGCTTCAATAAAGAAGGTCATGGTTTGTGATCTGGGAAGTGTCATGGTGTGCACATCCATTGTGACAGTTGAAGTTAAATGGAAGGGAAAAAGTGATATTTCTCATTTATCACAAACAGATGAAACAGCACAATAGAAGCAAAATGTGGGGTCGTGCAGAGACATGCTGTCACAATACACTGTTTGGCAAAGGGAATTCAATTTTCTTTCCGCTACGTGCATGTCCACCATAACTGAGGGTTTTCACAAAGGGAACAGACCAATGGAAAGTGATAAACCAACAGATAAAATGGCAATATGCCTGTAGCTAACTCCAAGCACGTTAATTCCAATGTAAGAAAAAAACATGTCACACTGTTCCTCTATGATTTATAGCCTGATTTGTCACATGGATGCAGCTAGCATACTTGTATTCTCATTAGCATCTTAAGAGTCTTGAGTTGTGAGGCTGAGAGGGTCAGGGTGCTAAACAGATTTCCGCACCCCTCTTCACTAGATCCTTGGCTCGCCTCTGTCTGAGTTTTGCGCACGAAACCGACAGCCACAGGGGCTGACTCTCAATTAAAGTAGGCATTAATTACTTAAAGGAGCTTTAATCAATCAAGGCCAGATGGTGAACCTGAAAAAAGAGAGCAAACTCTACACTGTAGAAGTGCTTTCCTTCCTGACGAGACAAGAGGTGGCCATAAAAGGCTTTATCAAAATATACCTACAAGGCTTACATTTTTCTTTCTTTTTTTGATCCCAAAAAGTGTTATCAATTATGGAGCACCAATTTCTGTGGATAATTGACACAACAGACCTTCCTATCAATCATTAGAACATTGAAAACAAATCACAATAACTACCACTTCCTTTCGTTATTTGAAGGTACTGATTATGCAAAGCCAATTGAATGAGCAGCCCTGACCATATGTGTCCCTGATGTGTTTAGCCCTACAGTGCAGACAGAAAGGGCTACTTGGCCCCAGTGCTGCACTCTCCTTGCCTGAGGCACCACATCCTCCATCTTCATTTGTACCCCCTTAATTGGCTTTGACAGTGAACTCAAGCATGGCTGAAAAATACCCTCCTCTTAGTAAACACTGGCTGAGAGACACATGTTGTCAACATGGGGAAACCAGGCATCTCCATTAGCCATTAGGATGGGTAGTCATGTCCAACTGACCCTCTCACATCGTCTCTTCAGAGCGTGACAGTCTGAGCTTCACTTCTCAAACGTTGCCGCCATCTGATGTATTGCATTTCTAGTGAGAGGCAGAAGCCCCTGTAAAACAAAATGGAACATCTTTTCACAAACTATGTACTTAGCCTTTACAAAGTGAGAGCTGTTCAGAGTGGTGTGTAACATTGGCTGCCAAGGGAAAGAAGTATTTGAGAGCCTGAGGTGTTTTCTGGGATTGGTTATCATTGCCTGCTGAGTTTGGAGATCCCAAAAAGAGACAAGATCCACCAAATCATTACTTTCCTCACACAGTACACACAGCTTCTTGCCAGTGTCAGCACTTGTGTTGGGATCATTAGGTTGCTCTGGTCTTGGTGGGAAGTTGCTTCATCAAACAAGAGTCAGCAGCACAGGCCGCCTTGACAGAGTGGCTTCTCTCGAGCTGCCCTGCTATACTTCAAAAGACTCACAGTGGGCCTTTATGGAGAGCTGTAATGAAAAGCATGGCATGATACCCTTCTGCTTTTGATTCTGCTAGTAAGGAGTCATACATGATTGAGTAAAAGGCAAGTTCAATCTCAGATAAGGCCTGAGAAGACTGGAGAGATAAGGGGGTAGGATGAGGAAACACAATAATGATGTAACCCAAAGGGTTAGCATAATCTTAAAGTTAGGAAGAGTTGGGAAGACAGAGGATGAGGTCGAGAAAGAAAGCTATAGCTTAGCATATGAAGGACAAATAGAGATGCCTCTTGGTATTCCTTCCTAGTTCACTATCTATGTCTGCTGCCTTCCAGGCTATCAGAGCTCTTTATTGTGTATGATCTGTTTCTCCTTTCCATTTCCCAGTGCAATAGCGGGATCATTATACTGGGCTGTTGTGGCTGCAGCGCCACTGCTTTGCCATGCTTGTGCACATGGAGATCTCCCCAGCGATTACCAGATAAATGCACTTTAATTCACAACACATGCGGCAGGGGTTTATATATAGACTTGCTAATTCCCCCTCGTCCACACTGCGATATGAACTCCATGCTGCACCAATTTAAGTGTGTGATGAGTCCCACGCGGACAGGCTCCTCTACTTATCATATATATGACATGGTCCAGCACATCGCTGGCAAAGGAAAAATATGAGAAGCTGTAAAAAAAAGACCATTATGAGTGGATCAGTGTGGATTTTTCATTATTAATGAAGATAGTGGTTCAGGGCTGCTTTCCTACTGAGAATTATCTGTCATGTAGTTGAGCTTAACAGTATTTTCATTTTCACAGGAATTATTACACCCACAGAGGAAAGAAAACATGCACTGCAGCCGCACATTTTAACAAGCACAAAGCTGGTAATGCACATTATAGCAACAACTACTTACTATTTTAGACTGAAATTCTGACAGTCAACTCCCATAGCAGGGCTAATTGGCACACTTCTACGGAGGGGACGTGTCTGCCTCTGATAAAACTGAGTGGTCCTGTTACTCATCTGCACAGTCTCTGTATTAGCTCATTAAACAGCAAGTTCCCTCTGTGTTCTTTGGCCATCACCATGCATCATTAATATCGTCCGCCTGCTAATCATGTTAGCTGTATTTCCCTGGCTTTGATATCTATGTCTATGCACGCTGCGCGACTCGATGGCCTGTCCAGTAATTCCATAAAGTGAACAGGTTTACGTACCACCTGTGGACACTTAATATGTTCAACAAAAAGTAAATGTATTAGTCAAAAGTCCTCTGGCAACTGGTCTTAATGTAGAAGTAATCCACCGCCGGTACACACACACACACACACACACACACACACACACACACACACACACACACACACACACACACACACACACACACACACACACACACACACACACACACACAAAATAAAAACACTTGCTTACAGCTATGAGTCATACTGTCGGTGCCAACAATCAATGGGGCTCACCGCATCCAGCTGGCTGTAGTAGCGGAATGTATTAATTTTCTCATTTAGATACAAATATATACTACAAATAGATTAATGGTGTTTGATCAGCTTGGCGGAGCGATGCCAATTAGTATGCATTGATGGCAAGAGGCATGAGGCTAGAGTTTTATATATGCTGCATTAAAGCATAAGGCAGCCACTAAACCAGGTACAATTAGATCATGACCACTTATCTCACAGCTATATTGAAAACCACTATGGGTCCAAAGGAAGGGATTGCATCACAAGGAAAGAAGCTGAAGATATAGAGGAAGGTGGGAAAGAAGGGGAGAGTGAAGCCATGGAAGCAAGGAGAGCAAGAGCGTATCAAATGTAAGCTATGGTTAGCTTAGGACCAGGATGGGGTGAAAGTGTCCCTCATTTCATACAACACAGAGTTTGACAATTACTGGTGACACCACATCGCACCAAGACGGGGAAAAGATTGATCCGGACAAGCAGGACTCTGTTTGCTTTGTAAAAAAGTAATTAATCACTGTGGCCACGGAGGAATGGTTGAGTGTTAGCCGTTTTGCTGAGTGTGTTTGCACGCCTGTGTGGGTAGCCATGTGTGGATATATACGCGTGTCCCAGCATACATTTCTGCACACATGTCTAAAATAAGCCGAGAAAAGGATGGAGAGGTGTGGTAAGGAGAACTCTGTGGAAAAAGGAAAGAAAAGAAAACATGCAGATGGAGGGTAGAGGGAGAGAAGGGGAGGAACATGCGCACACTGCAGCCATTTATTCACATGCATGCACTCAAGAGGACCAGTAGTGCAATCCATCATAAGAGTCCTATCCACACCCACTGAGCAGATAACTACAGTAAAGGGGAACTTTGGATAAAGAAGGTAGGAAAGGTGGAAAATAAGGATGAATTCTCCTTGCTTCACCTTCACTTTGCTCTGAGAAAAATAAGGCAGCTACATTTTTAGCTGCAAGTACCATACTTCTCCTTAATATGAAATAAACCACATTCCCTTGGTTTCATCATGGCCAGTCTTTCCCTACCTTGAACTCATTTAGCGTGTTTCAGGGGCATCCTTAAAACCGATTTCACATACATCACATTTTAATCGCTCATAATAACAGATTCTAATTAAAAGACAAATCTAAAAAGTGGTCTTGTTTTTTCACATTAGACACTGTAGGTCACTTTACTCTGTCATACACGTACACTCCTGTGTATACTGACTTCAATTCCTCATGAATGACCTTGTTACCCTTCTCCTGCTGGACTGTTACAATAGGCGGAAATTATTGCCTGTTTGTGCTTGCTGCAAACATAAGAGCTAAGAGAAAAAGCTCAAACTGAAATCCCGCTGTGAATACTGTCCCATGCGCACAACTACGCACGCACACACACACACACACACACACACACACACACACACACACACACACACACACACACACACACACACACACACACACACACACACACACACACACACACACACACACACACACACACACACACACACACACACACACAGTCCTGGGGCTCTCTATGCTATGTTCCACACTCCCTCCTCCCCAGCCTCAACACTGCAGTGATAAAAGCAGCAGGAGCCCACAGACACAGAGACACAACCCTGATCAATAAGAGTACACACACATACACAAAAACGCAGACACACTCACAGGGGAGTCCAGTGATCCTGCAGTAGCTGGGGGTCTTAGGGTAATGGGCGTCACCGGGCGATGGGAAAATTGGATGTGAAATCGTGTGTGGAGTAGAGAAGAAAAAAGAAAGAAGGGTAGGGCATGAGAATACTACGGGTGTTCTCCAGTGTCACATTTCTATCCCTAAGCCACAGAGCTACAAGGGCAGCAGCTGCAGCAGAGAAATGGCCACGCGTTGAGAAAGCGCTCATTGAAGTGTTGGCTGTGCAGCCGCAGGCCTAGACACTAATAGAAACAGAAGCCAGGGACCCTTCTATGTCAGAGCCTCGGCTGAGCAGAATACTAAGTTGTCCTCTTGTGCTAATGATTACCCCGAGCAAGGTGCAGGTCCGCAACACCACTTTGCAAATGAACATCAGCAAACCAGCAAATTCAAATTAGAACATTGCCCGGACCTGCCGGCCTACACTCACAGTTCTGCGGTGCGATACCTAGAGGACACCATTTGGCTAATAAGAGGAATTATTCTGTGACTCAAACTAAACTCCCCACACTGCACTACTCGTCTCTCCGTATAAATGCAACAGTTTATCTGAGAGCAAACCAGTGGGGAAGGGGGGGTTTAGGAATAGAAGTGGCGTAATAAATGGGAAAAAGGCAGTGACCCCCCCCTGATGTAGCTAAGGTGTATGAATTACCTATCTGGCTTCCCAGGGAGCGATGACCCCAGTGGAGGAAGCCAACCCCACTGCCATCATTTACTGAGCCACTAGCCCTTGTTTGAGACCCTGCAATAACTTACACACACAGACCCTCTAAAGCATTTAAGTAGGACTCATAACTTATCATTAGATGGCCCTGTGTATGAGTGATGTTCTATTACTTAACTACAATACAGATATTGAAGCATATTATATCATGCTTACTGGGCTAATTATAAACCATGAGCAAAGGGTATCACACAGTTTCATTTTATTCTGTTTATCTGCCGTTTGTGAGCACATATTATTCTTTATATGTCAGCACACAACAAAAGCACACAGATTTGCAAAACATGTTACTGCTCCTTGTGCTGGAAAAATAATACAACATATTTCCTAACTATCTCCTACTATCCTCCGCATCATTTATCATGTTGTGCCATTAAGATAACATCCTGCACTAAACCATCTTCTAGTGCTACTCTATGAATAAACTTCCTAATATCAGCCAGTGTTGGCTCATTATGTTGGCCTATCAGGCTGGGCTTCTTTTAAAGTGTTTTCTCTCTTGGGTAAAAAGGGAAAAAAATGCATTTTCAGTGCTGCTAGATTAGCATCCGATTTTAGACCTTTTTTCTACAGCTTTTTTCCCAAGAGCTTGTGGAGATGAAGAGAGCTTTGGAGTGTTCAGAGAGAATTTCATTCAACCTGTAGTGCTTCATGTTCCCCCAATGGGGTTTGCTTTCCTCTGTCTGGGGTCTGAAAGCCAAATAACCCTGAGGAGAGGGCCAGGGAAACCACTCATCAACTGTACAAACATGGTAAGCACAGACATGGTGGAGCGGTGGGCTGTTTACAAGCCTAACTAAGCAGATAGATCACTCTTAGAGAGGGCCTCTGAAGAGGTCAAACGAAGGTAAGTTAATAACATGTAGAGAATATAGCAGATACAATTAGATGCTGGCACTTTAGGTTCTTAGAGTTGAAGATAAATGTAAGCTTGGGACTACAGGTTAACCATGCTTAAATTAACATTTGGCTAACTACGAGGTTTTGTGTCATTTTTACTCAGGAAAAAATTAAAGCAAATACTTCAAGGATGGGTAAGGAAAACTGCCAAAAGGTCTCAAACTCACCATGGTAGAAGCAAACAAGTATTTGATTGCTCTGTCTACGTTTGTGTGTTGCATTTAAATGTGTCAGTGAGCTTGTGCCCGCTTGTATCACCTTGTCTCTTATTAAACCCGTGCCAGGAGACACCAGAGTAATTACTCCCTCCCTCACTACAACTTTTGGACTTTGGGCCAGATTCGATGCGCCGTTTCAAATGTCACAAACCTAAACTGGCAATTAAACACCACTCTCCCTCAGTGACTGTCTTAATGGGCTTCCAATACAACTGAAATAAAAACTGCAGGATATTCTCATATCACATTACAAAAAAGGTTATTGCGTTTTAACTGAAGGTAATTTATATGTTACTTGTAGAGTTTCTTAAGTTATTAAACTCAATCAAAGCGGCATGATGTCTTTCTACTGTACCAATGATTTTGAACACATTAGTTAGCCTATTATATTTTGATTGGCACCGGCTAATACACTTTTAATTGCTGCAATAATGCATTAGGTTTTGTTTTAAATGTGTTATGTATTTCCTTTCATGTAGCAATGCCGTCCAGTAAAGTCTATACATTCCACAATGTATTATAATTTATTTAAAACTTATTGGAAATGTAAACTATTTCATAATATGACCAAATATTTTATAAAGGATTTTATCAAGGAAATAAATGTTGTAGTTTAAGCAACTTCAATGTGTCATTATATCAGTTAGGACGAAAGTGCTTATAATTTGCATCCCTACTTTCCATATTCTGTTTTTGTCATCAGATCAGGAACATTAGGTGATAATTGCCTACAACAAATCAAAACAAAAGGTCAGGGAGCAGTTTCACTTAATGTGAACACAAGCCAGGTCAAAGGTAGACACCACTCCCCTGTCAAGGCTCATTCAGTGAGACCGAGTCAGACGCACTGTTTTCTATCGGTTCTGTTCACCCTGATGTCAATCTGAAATGCGTGAAGCCCAATTAATAAACCAATATCTATGCATGCGTGTCACAATGGCAGCCGCCTTGCCCCCTCCTTCTTCCTGGGCAAGGCTACAACGGGTGCTCAGTGTTTATGTCACCTCTTAATTGCATTTTTTCCCCCATGGCAGAGGTATGACTTTGTGCAGACGCCCCGAGGAAGAAAAAGAAGGTCAGGCTGCCAATTTGGAGCTGGCAGGTCGAGAGTAGCGGCAGCACTTAGTTTCGCTTGAGAAGAGAATGGAGGGCTGCTGCTCATCTATGGAAAGCAGGACAAACAAAAGAGATAAGTGAAGGGGAAAGGAAGACAAATCCCCTTCCTCTCTTTGCCGTCTTCAGGCTCTGGGAGAGTGACACCAGGCTTACAGAGAAGTCCCAGGTTCCACTGCTACCTGTGATTGAGCAGGGACAACACGGAACAGGAGGGAAGGAGTTCGAGAAGGACATTTTTAATGTCCTGTGCCACTGAGAATGTCCGAAGCAAAGACAAGAACATCTCCAATATCAATTTACACTAAATGTTTGTCAAAGAGATTTGCCCATGTTGCTCAAAAATATTAGCACAATTAAGCAAAATTACTACTTATAAATCCAATTTCTTCTCCATCCAGCCATCCCTGACAAAAAAGCCCCTGAGTTTATAGAACATGACTGGGGAAGACCTAGACCTTTCAAAGACTTTCAGAAGCACTTAAAGAACAAACAGTAAAGCTGAAGTCAACCATGAAGGCACCTTATAATAAAATGTCATGTAGCCCTGAGGCACTTTGATCCGCCCCTGGAGATAAATGGATTTCGCAAATCTGGTCCCGCTCAATATGGTGATGCTGGGCAACCCTATATAGAATGTTAGCAGGGAAAATACAAGGGCAAATGCAGGTTTTTAAAAAAAAACAATAAAGAATATGAACTCAAGACACTGGCCCTCATTGTTTACAGGGAAGAAAATTGCTATATTCATAAAGGAGTCCGCTGCAAGCAAAAGAAAGACAGTGCTTACACTGCCTAAATAACAAACGGCTTTTCAGCAAAGTTAAGAAATGTGTGCCCCAGTTGCTACTATTTCTTCTCTGAGTCAAACAGATATGGTTTGACAAAGAGCCACGGAACCCTGGACTTTTCATTTCTGAATAATTTCCATTAAACCATCTCAATGTGGCAGTCGGGGAGGTGAAGGCAGGGAGAAGGAGAAAGAGAAAGAGAGTGAGAATGTAAGGATAAGGTGCAAAGGTAGTTATGAGGCACCCGGTTTAGGACTGCATACACACAAAAGAGATGATAAGATTAGAGCCAACAGAATATCTTTCACCACTGCACTCTTTTTGAGCCCCACCGAACGTACTGTAGTGCCAAAAAAAAAAAGCAAAATAATAATAAATCAGTTCCAGTGAAACTACATTTTGCAACATTAAAAGAAAAAAGGCACCTATCTCTTTGACCAGGCCTCTCTGGCAGGGGTGACTCGCACACAGAAGCGCCATGGATATTTAAAAAAGCCGGCAGGATAATCTCACCAGATCCCCATATTTGCATTCCAGTGTGTCTGGGTCAAACTTTCAGTCTGTCTCTCGCTCTCGCTGTCTGTGGGTCACAATCGAGAGTGTCACTACACTGAGTCAGGGGGACATGGCAGCTCTGGTCAGGAGTTCATCATGGGTCAAATACTGGGTCCCACCCAAGGGGACGGCAGCTATTGTTTATGGAAAGGGGTCTTTTCTAAAGGCAGTCAGCCATGAAGGTCTGGTCTTATTAATGCAAATAAATCTGCATTACACAGGGCAGGGGTGGAGGACTAATTGCCTACTGATACGATTAAACCCTCATATTTCTTCTCTCTGGGTGTACAGCGATACATCATGTTCAGGAGAGAAGGAGGGTGAAGCATGGAAGAGAGAGGAGGCAGGTGGAAAGGTGAGGAGGTAAGGTCACCCATCAAAAACACACCCATCACTCCAGTGATGACCCATCTGACCTGGATAATGCCCACCCCCCCATCCTCCACCACCACATACACACACAGTCACAGTTACACAACAGCAGATGCTGCCACACAGTTCCCGCAGCTGTCTCTGCCCTTCAGTCATAAACCAACATTCACTGCATCCAGACAAAGAAAAGTGAGTGGTTTCTGACACCGTGGTCAATTACAGAGGTATATTTATCACAGCCTCCAGACAGACCTCACACAGAAAGGATAAATTCAAGTGCTACACCACAACTACTATCTCCAAGCAGCAGATGTGAATATAGCTATAACAGGCTATTCATCCTCAAATGGCAGCGTCCCTCGTCTGCCCATGACCCAAGCCACTCTCGTGACCGAGTGCAGCATAGGACACGGCCATTACTGTGAATCAACCTAAACACTTGGCTTTCAACTGGGCTGAAAACTGGAGGAGCCTTTGAACATCATGCGGCATCAGAAAGAGAGCCTCAGAGCTAGCCCTGGGGGATCCTGAGCCTTGGCCTTACTCTCTCATGTTTCAATACAAAACCATTGACACAAATGAAAAGAAAATACACTTGAGGGAAGAAAAAAAAAATTGCTCAGAGGAAAAGGACGTAGCGGTTAAAGGGGCAGGAGATTTCAATGCCCCGAGGGAACCTACAAAAGACATCAGAGGTAATTTATCCACAAATATAAAAGTTATTAAAACAAAATGAATAAATGCCTTTTCCTGCCCAGCTCTCTTGAGGTCTCCCTCCTCCGGTGCAGCATTTCTTTCCTTTTGGGAGTGAATCCCTTTCAGAAGTGCTCGTTTTTGATGATGCTGACTCTTCTTGGTCTCCGAGGAGCAATTACAGCTGCCCTGTCAAATACCACAACGCTCCAAAGGACCAGTTCACCGCCTGAGGGGCCCTCTCATACCCCTTGAAACCCCAATTTCAACCCTTGTGAAAGTAAAGTGCACACCCACTCCTCTACTCTAATGAACACAGACCAAGACAAGACCAGCACAATAATGAAAATAGCATCTTAGTCAACAGTGGGATCCAACGCCATATGGCAAACCCCTATAGGCACAGCTTTCAAAGACAACCTCCATCCATTTTTAACTCCCTGGTGAACAAATCCTTATTAGTGGTGGGGGAATCCAATTCTGTTCCCAATGCAGACCTTGAGCCCACCCACATCTGAGAAAAGCTTGGCCTCAGTGATGACTCTATTCAATCAGCCTCATGGCCGGGAGGTGAGAGAGCGCGACAGGGTGGACGGGGGGGTATCTAAATGCTCCTCATCATCACCTCCGCGTGTGTTTTTTGTAAGTGCGATCATCTTGAGGTCCCTGAGCCTTAATTAATCACCTCCTGAGGTCAGAGTGGTGCAACAGCAAAGGGTCCACACTCAGCCCACCTAAATCCAAAGCTCCCCGAAGGAGGTGAGAGGTGCCAAATGTAAAGCACACTCCCTATGCTAATGACAGAGTAAGCAGGTGGCAGGCTTCCAGTCCTGTACCCTCTGCCAATTAGATGCACCCACAGTAAGGATAGCAATGTATTACTCATTGCATGAATATCCCATCTCCTCTGCTGCATGTCGTTAGGTGTGATTGATATGTGGGCCCTCCCATGCCTAGCTTAGAGTTTGTGTTACAGGCTAACTTATAATAACACATAGCTGCTGTATAGCATCCTTCCAGAGGAGATATCGTCATACTCTTGCAGCACTGCAGTGATTGAGTTAATTATCAGGGCTGAAGAAAGACCAGGCTGGGTAATGTAAATGTCAGTAGTATGAGAAAGAGGCTCTGAGCTCACATCAGAATTGCTTTGAATCTTGCTCTAGTGATCAAAGGCTTTCAGACAGAGCAGAGCAGCAGAGAGCCAGGCACAGTTAAATGAAGGCTTGATTATTTCCTACATTGAGATAGCTAAAACATTTATACCCCTGTCATATAATATAAATATTGTTGTCCATTTTCAGCAGCTTTTAAGATTCCACCCCGAATTTGGGGTCTTAAGATAAGATAAATCAGCATGTCATCTACTATAAAATACACAAAAATGAACCCTTTGGTGTTATTATTCTCTTTCTCTACAAAGGAATACATCCTGATGAATGTTTAATAGCAAGCTAAACCCATTCAATGGCGACCTAATGCTGTTTTAATTGCACGCTATGCAATTCACTCACTGTGCCCCTGTACTTTAGTGTTTCTGGCCTTGGAAAAGCAGCTCCACACAGCAACATGTAGCAAGTTGAAACACACGCTGCGGCAGACCCTCCTCCCACCATGATGGAGAACCCATGTGTCGGTTTTCTGTTTCTGTTTTCGGGATTATCAGGGAGAATATACAGGCCAAGAGTAGATTTATAAAGTGTGCATGTGGGGGGTGAGTAAATGTAGCGCCTGTGCTGTGCGTTTCAATCAGATTGAGCGGGTGCAAGCGCAGCACATTATTCTCCGCCTGCTCTGCATAGCGCTGTGCTAGGCTATGTCCTCCTGCTGTATTAGTGTGATGTATGACCCAAACGCTGTGCTGCGCCACACCACACCGCACACACTCCAACCACACTGCTCCAAACACCCTCTGCGGCTTTTTCATTCCACCTGTCAAACAGTTATTCATCTCTCCCTCTCTCAGTCCCTCTCTCCCTCACACTAGCTTTATCTTTTTACCCACCCTTACATCTCTCTGCCTTATTGTATCCATCACTTTACTTTCTGTCTTCTTGAGCATGGCTACAGCTTAGTTTTCCTCAAAAAAAAAGAACACAATATTGCATGCATCAATGTACGATATTCTGGCTGTGTCAATGCCAGAAAAGACTTTAGAGGCATAGTGTGAATAACTGTTAGAAGTGAAGTGAATGGCAGAGAAGTGCAATTCAAAAAGGATCAAAGCACCAAGAGGTGTTTGTCACATGTGTCCACTGAGCAGGGCTGCTCTGACAGCGAGTGATGACTCTTTCCATCAGTGGCACTGGAGTGTATGACAAGCAGTCAAAGAAATAGTAGAGAAAGTGCTTCTTAAACTCCACAAAGTAACACTGTATCTGAATAACACTACTTGTCAGTTTAATGCTTCTGCGCTCAAGAGAACTGCTTGCTATGAGGAGATGGGAACGCAGTGCAAAGGTTAGAAATGTAATCTGAGAAAGACAATTACCGTCACTTATTGCGTCTATTGTGAAGCAGGCCTGTTTTTATCAGTGACGCTAATTTATCTCAATGGTATTTACAGAGGACCAGGACGACGGTGCTGCGGGAGATAGAAACAGAGAAAAGGCTGTCAAAACCAATTTCCAGCAACCCCCGCTTCCCTTCATTATCTATGGCTGTTGGCTACAGAAATACCTAATTAGGTGGCTGGTTGTGTGCTATTGCTTTGTGTGCGTCCTTTGTTCTTTATATGTATATATGCTTTATCATTATGACACAGAGACATGAGAGGTGATGGCGGCTTTTATACTTTGAAGAGGCTACTTCTTCTGATTTTCTTTTCAGTCTATGTGAAAAATGCATGCAGCTCATGTGAAAGATTAATGTTTTACATTATGAATTCCTTCAAAAGACAATATGGGTCTAATTACCGCACTACTTGAATGGAGGTGTCACTGGTTCAAATAGTCAAATAGCTCCCATATTAAAAATACCAGAAATATTTCCTTTTTAACTCTGCAGTCAGGTCTCCTGCTGAGCAGCTTTGATCATGTGTGTTTGAGCGGAGGCAGGTGCTGCAGGCATCCAGCGAGCATGGACCAAGACCTCCCCCTTGAACTCCGCTACACTCAGCCAGAGCTACAACATCAGCGCAGGACACCAGCCCCACGTTCTTAATCACACTGCGGAACTGATTCAATTCATTTGTCCAGGGAGCAGATATGGAGCCATTACGTCCTTATTAACAGAGTGCGGAGGTGGTGCCACACCTGAATGCTCTGGAAATGGGCAGAGCGCTCAGCTGAATCCACTGCAGGAGGAATAGACTGAGCCGGGGGGGGGGCAGCTATTTAAAGACGTGGGGGCTAAATTTGATTAATCCATAAACTGATTTACTACATCTGATAATGTGCTGGTAACACATCCACACAGGGGCAGCTATGATTATATCAGTTACGGTTCATGGCCATCTAAGATAAGGTTAAGCTCGGGGCTCAGAAGAGGGAAGGCTGTAATTGAGTTACAATTAGGGCAAACCCATGCTATGATATCTCTGAAGGTATATAAAGTGTGACATGCAGCTTCAGGATGCATGGCATTGGGTTGTTAGCCCATGACCTGATTATTTGTTATCTTAACCCAGTTGTTATCATTTAATTAGCAGCCTGGCTATACAGTATGATTCTCAATATCTTTGTACTTCAAGAGAAATACAATTATAATAAAAACTGGGCCATTTTTTATTAAAAGGGGCCCTGTTATGCTTTTTGGGGTTTTCCCTTTCCTGTAGGGTATAACATTGTTTTTTGTGGTTTGTAAAGGCTGAAATCAAAAAAGAGGGAGTTCCTTTCCAACACCCTCCACTCCTGCTTTTAACGCCTCCATTGTACTCATTTGTTTACTTCTGTGACATTGTGACATCACTACATAACACTCGTGCTTATATTGGCAAGCGCTCCAACACATTGTACGTTACAGATTACAGGCCAATCACCATGATATCCTTATATTTTGAATATAAAAACCCTTATCTTTGCTATATTGCAAACTATGAGCCTTATAGTATTACACAGCCAATACCAATTGTGTTGTTGTTGTTTTGTTATAGCAGCTGGCATACAAGACTCTGGACTAAGTTGTTTAACCACAGTCCTGAAAAATGATTTAAAATATTCTAGATGGTATCCTTGATATTGAACTGCCAGTGTCACAATCTAATAAAACAACACACACTAATACTGTTCCCTCCATAGGGAACGCATGGATTACATACAGCACATTGAGTGACAGATATGAATAACACAAGAGTAGAGAACGTGTGAACAGATGGATGGAGCCCAAAGTGCCAGCTGATCGCTCCATAAGGGAACAACACACACTTCAAGACCTCAAGGGGAGGAGGAGCAGGAAGCCACTCCTCGGCATGGTGGCCAAAGACGGATCGCCAGGATGGTATTTCCGGAATGTTTAACCAAAGCCTTGGGAAGCTCAGGGGATGCTGAAATTATACACCTCCGCGTGCAGGCTGTGCAAGTCTGCGAGCTGTTACTCACAGCTCAGAAGAATGCAATTTATGCATCTGTTTACAAACACAAGCACTTTGTTCTAAACCCCGGGAGGGTCACGTTCCTCCACCAAGTCAGATTCAATTCCCCATCAAGGTAAATACTGTGTGAAAGTGTTCCCACTCACTGGCTCAGTATGATGGGAGCTGGTTTGAGTTTTCCAGAATGATCAAAGAGAGAGTTTGAGAGTCTCCTCTGTTCCTACGCTCACATCATATGTGGGGCTTCAGGGTTCACAAAGTCGTGCTGACGTCAGAAGAGCTCAACACATGGAGAAGAGGGGACTCATAAAGAAGAGCTTGGCATTACATCAACAGCAACAGAGCAGACACACACTCTGAGGCACACATGTTTACCTGACTGTAGCTGTGATGTCGCAATACAAGGGGATTCTGTTGTGAATTTTAGTTGTACAAAAGTCCAATCAGTATTCTTATTTAAAAAAAGAAATTCAAACTAATTTCATATTAGGAAGCAGGGAGAGTGAACTTTTCAAATGAGGTCCGTGTGAGCAACTAATAATTACAAGTTCCCAGATAAGAAGAGAGAACAAAGCGAACAAAAATACATCTTTGAGTGTGAAAGGCAGCTTCCCCGCCACTATCAGCACCCGCCACCCCCTCGGCCCTGCCTCTCAGACACATGTGTCATTAGCCATCTTTTCTCTCAGGCTTGATTGATGTTCCCTCTCTAACACAGCCATGCATCACTAATCATTTCATATGAGACTACACTCATTTTTGACTAACCATTAAGAAACCATTTATCGCCAAAGGACGACATTAACTGGCTGACATTGAGTGGTGCTTTCATTTAAAGTTCAAACTTCTCTATGGTCAGGGAGCAGCAGGGGTGTGAATGTGTACTGTGTTTATTTAGCACAGATATCTCAATCTATTCCACTCGTTTGTCCGCACACTTTTCACTGCTGTGAAGGCTTGTCAGGTGCTTGACCCATATTAGCAATCCACTGCTGATGGGTGCATTTCTCTCACTGTTTTGTTGTCCATACAATGTTTGGGCAACTGGCAGGAAAACTGTGGACTCGCGCTAAGACACTGCCCTTGCTTTCCAGCGGGTTAGCTGAATGTGTGTGAGAATGATAAACCCAGACTAGGGGAATCCTGGAAAGGCTATGAGGCATTTTGTGAGTAATCTGACCCAGAGGGCAGGCTTAGGCCGAGCCATGTAGTAAAGGACAATGAGCCAGAGCAGTGGAGAAACTCATACACAGCGGCTTCCCCCCAAATGACTTTAGACACGCTTCCACCCACAGAAACAGATTATTGCTGTTTATCCTCTTTTCATTCTGAATTTTTTACATGTGTGAATTGGAGTCTTTGGCCTGATAATGGCAGTTCTCCACACCTCCCCTCTCAGCTATCGGCAGTCCAGGCGCTCCGATGTGTACTTTAAAAAAATCAATTGCTACAGCTGTGAGATGAGAGTGTAATACTGAATACATTTTGTGTTTCCCCTTCTAATCTTCTCCCTCAACATGTCAGACAAATTGTGCTGCCTCTGCCAAATCTAATATAACTGGCCCCCCTTCTCCCCACAATGTGCGCATATATACACACAGAAAAGCCCAACACACACACAGACTGACAGGGGTGACAGACTGGAAGTGGGGAGAAATGGAGATTGACATTGTGGTGAGTTGTAATCACAGCTAGGAGAGGTTCAAATATGTATGAAAATACCGTGTTAGAGAAAAAAAGTGCATTCTTCACACCCTGGGGGATTGACCACGCATGTAATCTGTATGCTGTCCCCAGGCACCTCTGTTCCTGCGCGTCAAACTCATTCACCCAGACCTGAATTATTTGTGTTTTTGTATTGGAAAATAACCAGTTCCCACAATGCATTCAGGATTCAACCATTCAAAGCCCCCAAGTCCCCTGTGTCATGGTTAAGTCCCCTGTAACACTTCCCATCCCATTTCCCATCCAGTTGCTTATCGTTTCTCCTCTTAAAATGCTTGCACTTCACCTTTAAAGCAAAACTGCTACTCCAACACTCTCTGTAATTCATGCAGCGATTTATCACGCCACATCTCGTGACCACCTGTCATGTGGAGATAGCATTCTTGGTACTATTAAGCCAATGCAATTACCAGAAAGCGATTCTCTTGATTCAGTCAGCATTTTAACTTAGCAGTTTTCCACCTTATGACTGTGATACAGGTCTGCTGGAGCCCAGACCACTGGTGTGAGAGCTGTGCCTCTGAGGTGATCACACATAGACATGGAGCTCAAGTGTCTAAGACAGGATGAGGGAGAAAAGGGAACAGCGTTGATGAAAATGAGCCATCATCAAAGCATGTGCAAGGGCTGCCCGAGCTGAAGACTGCCCTGGAAAGGCAGAGTGCCGGCGTCGTTCTAATGACATCCAATTTAATTGAAAATCCACTTCTTCTCTTGCTCTTCTGAGAGCAAACAATCAAGGGCAGAGGAGCTGGGGTGCTATTCCCTGGTTCAGCAGTTAAGAGTGAAATAGAAGAGAGAGGGAATGAGAGACGCAGAGAAAGGCTGAATAAGGAGAGAAGAGAAAAATGGAGCAGAGGGAATAAAAAGTAAGCAAAGAGAAGGAAAGTAATAAAAGAGGGCACCGATATGGATAGAGGAGGGGAGGGGGATAACTGATTGGAACGAGATAAAGAGGTAAAACGATTTGAGGGTGGGAGAAAGAAATGGGAGAGACAGAGGGAAAGAGTAAAGAAAAGGGGGAGGGTAAGGGGGCCGGAGCAGAGTAAATCCAAGCTCAGCAGTCTTTCTCAGGCTCAATTTCCAGGACATGATTAGTTTGGAGTGATGACATGTAATGGGTGCAATAAAAAAAAGCTGCTTCTCCTACCCTCCTCCCAAACTCTCTTGTTCTCTCAAAGAATCATTTTCCCAAAATAGAAGTCTGCACGAAAGCTTAAAAACTCTGGAGACCATACTAGCCTTCATCTCTACTTTTGTTCCATAACTGCCATGCTTGTAAACCGCCGCTAAAACAACCCACTAAGTATCTGTCAGTACGTCTGTGTCTTTTTACTGCAAAGGACCCTTGGGTAGTTCGAGCCAAGTTGCTATCACTTCTTAATTCTTAACTCGAGAGCTGCATCTATAAAAAGAGTTCTCGCCGTCTGCTTTTGGCAGGAAAAGTTTGCCACTTATTTCACACCCTGCACAGTCTGCATGTGGCTGTTAGTGGCACCAGCACCGCGACAACCTCATGCTTCTTATTTGCTGTTTTCTATAGGCTAGTTCCCATCGATTAGTATGGATTCTGATGAGAAATAATCACAGCAGTCTGGCTTGCCTGACCTCTTCAAGACTCATTTGTTAGCATTTAGAAAACAGTAGCTGAATGGTGTTGTAAAGGGCACATATTGGAGAAGAACACACATGGCCTTCAATGGGGATATGAATTTGCATTGGTTATGAAAAACAGGGTTTTCAAGTTAGAGTAAAATAGAAAAAAAAACTTTTTCACAACTTTTGGATGTATTGTGCACCCATAATCATTGAAAAGGTTTTTCTTGAAAGCACGCTGTATATATTTTCAAAGCAAGAAAGCAGAGTGGAATAGATATCTGAGAAACACAGAGAGAAGAGAAAAGAGTTGGCCGTCTCTGCAGGGAATGTGATGGTTGGTTGACACAAACACAAGCCTCGCCTAGCAAAACACTGTGACAGTGTTTTTGGAGAGCTTGGGACTGTGATAACCAAGCAAGATAATGGAGAACAAAGGGAAATGAAAAAGGAAGAATATATCAGGAAGAAAACTAATTGACTCCAAAACACTTGCAAGTGTTTTTTTTAGCTCCCCTCACATGCCCTCCCTCCTCTCACTGTGCTTGCCTTTCTCCACTTGTAACCTCCTCCTCTCCTTTTATGTTCCTGTCATATTCAGTTTCTTCACCTTTGCAGAGAAGCACCACGGTAAAATGTCCAATTGTATCTGCCTGCTTCAATCTTCACACAAACACAGCTACTCAAATCCAATTTTCCACTTAACCAATGTGCTACTGACCTCTTTAATATTAGCTTCCATATGCAGACAGACTCCGGCCCAACCCGGACCCCCTGCTGCTGTGAGTCCCAGACAGGGTGTCCTGGCCTGGCTCTACCCCAGTGAGCAACAACCTGGTCTCAGCCCTGCACACCAGATTGACTCCGTCTGTGTTATCACCCGGGTGGCTAATGCAAATACAGTCCATCTGCTAATTCTAATCCATCTACCATTAGTAGAAGTACAGGCGCAGACACACATGCATGTGTATGTGTGGCAGAAACACAGTTCAGAGGGAATGGATCACATCCTATCTAATAGAGTACAATACTGTAAATGTGATTAATTGATACCATCACTATTGTTGTAAAGCCTTTTGTGTGTCCTATCACCTGATGATCAATGATGATAATATAAATGGTAAGCTGCTGCTGCAGCATCTCTAAACATATTCTTGTCCCTCAGGGGAAACACATACAGTTAGATCCTCTAAGATAACAGCATCCAAAGGAATTAAACTGCCACACAGATCAGACCCCTTCACACACATGCACAAGTTGACACACGTGCATGCACTCAGCCTCCACATATACTGCCACGCTTCCATGGGAAAGCGAAAAACAGCCTGAGCATGAGGAAAAACATGAAAAGAGATATAGAGTTTAAGTGTAAACATGAAGAGGGAGGATCATGAGAACTCAGCAGTTTGGGGATGCTAGGAGATTAGCCGCGCTTAAACAGAACAGATACATGTACTAAATATGCTGCAGAGTTGTTAGGCTAATCACACTCTTCCTGGGGATTAGCCCATATACTTGTGTTAGGGGAACCCTAGCGAGTCAACGCAGTAAACACTTTAGTGAGTTGAAAACAGAGTCACAGACAGAGGATGCAATGTTACTCGAAAAAGAAAAGGAGAAAGGAAATCATCATCTCTTCCTAAGGATGCAGCATATGAGCCCCGATGCAGTGTGACCTGGAATATGGGCTACATTTATATGGGTGTACAAGAGCAAATGTGAGTGTGTGTGTATGTTCACAATCACATATTTTGTGTTGGTGCTTAAGTGTATGCAAAATAGCTTACACTGCATGAGAAAAGTGAGAGTGTGTGTAGTGTAGTCGTGCCGAGCTCCTGACTTTGCAAATCTCACGCATGCTGGATGAGTTCTTTCCCCATAATCTCATTTAAACCCCCTTCACACACCATAATTCAATTCTCTCTTCTAGACAATGACCATGTCATCTTAATCTGGCAGGTAGATTATACAGCATCCCACACAAGACTGCTAATGCTGAGGAAACGGCCCGAGCTATTGTAAGCTCCTTCAAGGCTGGATGGGCTGCTATAGATTGCTTTAGAGGATTGCTTCTGCCACTCACGTTTTCCACCACTGGTTTCTCGCTTTTAATCTGAAGAAGTCCTTTCCTTATTTTCAATATTCAAGAAACCTGCTCATGTTTTCTGTGGGTTTGATTGGTCAAACTTCAACAACCCCAATGACATGCTGTTACGAATTCTTTACTCTGCTCTTCTGTTTCCTTACATGCGACACCGTTTCTGAATATTCATTCTTTCAACAAGAGCCGCCAATGTGTGAGCCAGTAAAACATATTTTGGTAACTCCACGTCATTACACAGTCCCACTGACCAAAAGGCAGACCTAGTGTGAATGCTTGCAGGTGTTAAAGAGGGGGAGCTACGGGGAGCTGCTGGAGATATCGAGCTGGCAGAGCTTGCTTATGAGCTACAGCTCCCACGGGAGGTAAGTAGGTAATTGAGCCAAAACCAAACAAGCTAATAATCTGTATTTCTACAAATCCTACTTGATGGTGAATCAGATATAATTAGACATTTTAATTATTGTCGGTAATCAGCTAAAACATTGAGGTGAATGGAGTGGCAGGTGTGAGCACACTGGTTGTCTGGCTGTGAGGACCTGATGCCCGCATCAAGTCCCCCCAGCGTGCTCAATCGGATTAGAGCTAAACCATTCAGCCATAACAGGGCCTATAAGGCCTCCTTCATACTTTACCACTTATCCTGCCTTGATCCACACAGCAAGGTTCCCTAAACACTGGGCACAACATCACTGTTTGCCTTGGGTGTGTGTGAGTGTGTGTGGGGGGTAAGGGGTGAGGGGGGTGCAGTTTATATGATGACAGTTAAAGCCAATTGTGTGGTGCATCTACAGTAGAGCTTAAACTACCATTCCTCGAAAACTCGAGAAATGTGAATACTAAAAATCATCAATCCAAATTCTTAGCATTAAGGCTTTGTTTAATCCCACACAGACAAATATTTAGATAGCAATACACCGAGAGACCAATGACTAGCTCAATATTATGTCAATGGTGGTTGAATAAAATGATTTTAATAAGTTAATAAGATAGCTGCAGCCCTTGGTGAGTCAAAAATACATTCTGAGAAGTTAGAAGTAAAGTGTTATGTGTCAACCAATCAGTCATGTTAAGGCATTAACATATCAACTAGCAGCACACCGCAGTGCTGGAGTCAGAACTTCAGGATCAAAGGAACACTAATGAGCTGTGATTCAGACCAATGTTACGAGAGAGAGGCACGAAAGGATTACAATAGCATACATGCTTTAACCCCTCCTACCCCCCTCCTTAAATCATGGGTCAGATTCCTTACTGCAGTCCAGCTAATGAAAAGCAGACCCAACAACATTCCTGAGGAGAATGGTACAACAAACAAACAGATACCAGCGAAAACAATAAACCACACAGTGAAAATAGCATTACAGTCCAACCACAAAACCTCTAGAATATTGTAAAGAATAGACAGTGGGTGAAGACAGCCATGAAATCTGCTTATTTTGAGTACAACCACAACAAGTCACACTTTAAATCATTAGTTGAGCCCCCACAGAGTTCTAAAGCTTTTTTTTCTATCAAAACATGAAAGCACATCTGCTCTATGGTACTCGGAGAGTTTGGCTGGTTTGACTGTTATATTTTCAAGAGCCACTCAATAACCCGAGTTATCTGTCGTACGGTAATTAGGGTGTGTCCAGCAAATACAAGCACCAGCCAACCACCAGTAGATGCAGAGCCTTTCGCCCAACTATTATAAAAGCATCTACGTACATCGTGGGACATGTCTGAGCTAAGGAGGCGATCACATCTGAGTCTGCTTTCATCCTTTGAGCATTTGTCTCCTCAGAAGTATATTTGACTGTGGAGCAGAAGGTTTCTCCTGCCTCCAGGCTGTTCCTGTGAAGGCCCTCTTCTCCTCTGATCAATCCCCCACGTCCCTTTGTGGGTCGTCCAACAGGCCAGCCAAGCAGACAGGCTAAGTCAGACATGCTCTTAGCTTACTTTTGTTTTCCTCTGTAGACCCGAGGGAATGTTCTCCAGCTGGACTCAGTTTGCCTGCCTTCTCTTTATCTCAGCAGTTGCAGACTGTTTTTGGGTGACACACTATTGGATTGTATGAGCCATGTGGATGTGAGTATGTGTGCGCTAGAGAAAGTGCCAGGACGTTCACTACATCGTAACCTCAGAGGAATGCATCGTCTCTCTCTGCAGAATACGCCTCCGTGTGCATCTCTCCATTGTGAGCTTCCCAGAACAATGAAGCCAGTGTGAGCCCAAACTGTTAAGTGATCTGTGGTGCGACCAGGTGTCTACCGAGTCGATCCCAGGGGTCCCATGTCAGGATATGCTTTTGATATACTTACACCTCTTACTGCTACCAAGGAAGAAGGATATGGTAAGAAGGGGAGAGACCTCTGCACATCATCTCCCAACGGGAAGAGTTATATGTCCATTTTCAGAAACTGAGATCCAACTATCTATTCTAGCCAACTCTACATGGTTTCATACTCATTCTATTTTCACACTCAGTATTTTTTTTATTCATTTATTGTAATGCCTACTGCAATCCATTAAATAGATACACACCAATGTACTTGTGAAGATAATAATTGTTATGATAGCAAGATTTATCTGCTATTTTATATCAAAGCTCAGTGAATATTATATTGGACATTTCAAATTCTGTTGCCAATGTTTAAATATCAAACAGTAAAATCTGCTGTAATCTGCACAGGAGAAATGAAGGCACTTGATCTACCAAGCAGCCAGAGAGCTGACAAAGGATCTGAATACATTACACATTCATTTATTTATATACCAAACAGTTTTGTCAGCGTCCCCTATGAAGAATTGTCAGCAAACTGATAAATACAGCTGCCTTGCCATCTTTTCCACTTTCAGTGTGGACTGAGATGTCAGGTAAATGGATTATGCCATTCGGTGCGTGAGAGGCTCTTTGATTTTAAGATATTAATCCAAGCCTGTCTTTGTACTTGAGCCTCGCTGGTTTTTCCAGATGGAAACTGAAATAAACTCAATCTCTTTCCTTTGGAGAACTTTTACTGTAGTCAGAAACACTATTTTTTAGTTCATGTATACTCCATTTTACAGTATTATGAAAATTGGCAGCATTTGCTGTCTCCATCAAGTTGAACTAAGAAATACATGGCTCATAGTTGTCTGCAGACATCTAAATTGGGTTTGTATGCCAACCTAAGTTTTATCCGTGTCCAGTGTCCCATATATTCAAAAGGACAAAGCAAAGGTTCTCACAGAGGCAGGGGTGAGCTGTATAAAGAGGAAGCAGGGCTGTGGAAGGACATGGCTAAATATAACCTCGCCTCTCACCTCCCATTCTGGGTCTGCCACCAGTTATATTCACAGAGGTCCCAGTTGTACCCTAGTCATAGCCAAACAGACAGCTGGCAGTCAGTTATGTTCCCACACTTCACACAGAGAACAGAGTCCCTAAGCACCTAGCAATGTCAAATGCACCATTCAGACGCCCCTAAATATTTAATCAGGACAAGTAGAAGGCAATCTTCTACATCCACTAGCATTAAACATTTAATACCCGCCTGACATGATATCTAGTCAGCCGAGACTTAGTCAAACCACATGTGTGATGGAGAGCTGCAGACACTTGTTCTACTCCTAGTTAAATCACACAAAGACAAATCCCGCAGTAAAAAACAAAACACAAGAGTATAGGTCAAAGTCAAAGACCTGACACACACACTGGCACACTCAAAACAACCACACACAGACAAACTAGCATAGGTACAGTTCTACCCACACATATATCATCGGTGAGAGGTGAAGCAGGAAGGAGGCTGGTGAATCCCATCAGTCATGGCTGCAGACTAAGGTTAAAAGCGGGACAAGGCAGCCATTGTCAGCGCAAACAAACCAGCCAAGGACAGAGGGAGGGCTGTGGGCGATATGCTGTATACTGTAAATATATAAAATCCCAGATCCACACAAGAGGAGAGCTTGTTGTGACACTGTCAGATTACAGTTGTATATACAGTACAACAAGGAGTTAGTCTTACAAGGTAAAGGGGAACTCCATCGAGCATACACATCAACTCGGTTCTCAATTCTAGGGTTGTAATACTGCATGTGTAAAAAGTTGTATAAAGCTTTTGGTTGCACCATAAGAGCTGCTCAAAATGTTGTAAATTGCCTTAAGTGATTTAACTTATCAGATCTCTGTAGCCCGCTGCTCATCTCAGCTTGAGGCTGCAAGAACTGCAAGAAACGCAACACATCAGAACTAAACTGTCAGCGGTTGAGTTGCATTGTGGGTAATGTAGGTGCAAGGTTTTGAAAAGTAAGAAAAATGTGTGGAATAAAAAAAGAATATAAATCTGGTTCTGGTGCATCGACTTTAATCCTTACCCACAAAATCATAGAAGTGCAATGGTAAAGCAATGGTGTACTCTTTTGATGATATGATCTACAGTATGTCTACATTTTAAAAGCACAAGACTGACTGCACAAAATCAAATGTTAAAACATAAATCGAATCTAAAGTAAATTTAAGTCTACTTCTTGCAGTATTGCAGTCTAGTGGTTAATCGACATAGGGGAAGGTATAATGGGATGTTCTGTCCTCTAATTTTGCACATAAACATGAGAGTTTGAATGCTGGTCTTCAAATGACATCAGCGTCTGGAGGTAAATGGTGTGTGGCCCAAGTCGATAGTATCAAGTGGTGTGGTGCAGCACACGTATACAGTATATACTATACATACAGACACAAGCACACAAACACACAGATACAGATGCAGATACTGGAGGTGACCCGGCACACTGACAGGGTGGGACGTGACTTGATTAAGAATGGTGAGGTAAGAGTGATAAAGTACCATCTAAATCCACCCACATCCTGTGACCCTGCAATAAGTCAAACACCAACGACAGCCACACACACACCATAAATAATGCTGTCTGATGTCAGCCAGGAGCAGCCCTCCCTCTGCTCAGGTTTACTTTCATTGTTCGACTAAATGTAAGACTAAAAGTGGAAAACTTTGCTTTTGGGAAAACAAACACAAAGCAGACATACCCCACATAACAGCTAATCAGATGCTAAAGGCGGATAAATCTAACTTTCTGTTCTCTATTTTCACGCTCTCATGGGCCACATGTACAGACACAGAGGCAAACACAAATAGCAAACCCAGAATTATATCTTGTAGTTGTGATAATTCATGCAATCACACTCAAACACATCATGTGGGGTTAATGGAGCAGGTGTCCACCGCCGAGCTCTCTCTGCATCCTTGGCTTCTGTGCCAATAGTCTGGGCTAATTTGAATAAAAAAAATCTGCAAACATTTGCTGGACCATTCAGGCTAATGTTCAATCTGCTGCTCTTTGACACAGTGCCACCGTGCATCTCATTTCCATTCCTGAAGCCAGCATTGAAGCATCATGTGGTGGTACTAGAGAGGGGGAAAGGTGTGGGAAGAGGAAAAGGAAATGAAATGTTTTGCAACAGAGGAAAATGCTTCAGTATTCAGCTGGAAAAATAATGTGCGTCTCACACACAAATGTGTCAGCAGAACATCAAGGTCAAAGTAGAAAATAGAATTCCGTTGCTCTTTTTAAACAAACCAGCACAGGTGTGAGAAAGTGCAGAAAAAACAAATATTTGACAGAGAAATAATGGTGTGGAAAATATAGGAAATTATGGGGACAGTCTTGTGGTATGAGTAAACACTCGCCACAGGTACTGGCATTCTCAAAATGTACTCTGTGAAACATACACATCTATTCATATATATCCATCTCTGCTGATGTGTAAACGTCTCGCATATTTCCCAAGCACGTAAAAAGGGAATCAGACCGTCAACAGCAGTCTCAAAATCATAAATGAGGAAAGAGGATGGAGGCAGGAAAACATGCTCCCATGATGATATAGCGCTTGCTTTTATGCATAGCAAGAGTTTCCACTCAGTTTCCTCCTCTTATTTCGGCACTACCCCGAAGATAATATCTCTCTCCGTCTCTTTCTCTGTTCCAAAGGCATGATGAGGGTTGCATAAAATTAGCTGCTTGACAAGGGGAACGTGTCCAGGGGCAACATGGAGGACCTTGTTTCCAAAGAGTCTCGACACACTCTGCTCAACCCCCCATGTCCCCGAGTAACAACGCAAGATCAGATAGAGAAGGGGAGAGGGGCTTGTTTAAAATAGCACCCCACAGACACTCTTCTGAAGATTTTAACTACCAGCAACAAAATACAGAGCATCAAATTAGGATCTCACTGTTGACATTTTTTACATGTTCGTCTTCTACCACCCAAAATGAATACGGGATGTAAAGGTTCTGAAAATGGATGTTGTGTTGTTTATTGCATGCGAAAGGATACAGAAGCTCTTGTCAAAAACATTTTAATGTGTGATCTCAGACCCTACATGCACTGAAAATAGACAGGTTGGAGTCTTGAATGCTTCATCTACTCTCTGGTATCCCAGTCCAATTACAACCCGTCCCACGAAGCTCTTCCTTTCCACACTCTCACGGGCTGTCACATTCTGATAAGGAAGGGCGTAGCAATATTGAAGGTCGGTCAGTCTGCGCACTTAACCTCATTTCCCAACATTCTGCTCTGCCTCTCCCAGAAGAGCCTTTTGATTGGTGTCCATTTGAAAAGCGGGCTTTGGGTTTGACGGGAGGGGCGTGGAGGGTATGGGAGATCAGAGCAGCCTGAGCATACAGCCTTAGAAATAAGCTTTTTGGAGCACGACTCCTGACACTTATAATGGTTTTCAATTAACCAAGGCAAAAAACTGAGCACTAATCTGGGATAGCGCAGGAGAACCAGTCATGCAATATTCATGTACACAAACTAATGAAAGCCCAGATTAGCCTACACATTTACATAGGGTCGTTGCAGTGTCATCCACACATTAAAGGAATCTGCTGCCAAGCGGAAAGAAAGTGTAAGACAAAAATGGGAAGATGGGAAATGGAATCAGAAAGAGAAGAGATAATGAAGAGTAGAAAGGAGATCAAGACAGAGCGGAATCAAGGAGAAAGAATTGAGAGGTCAATGGGACACCGGGAAGACCTTGAACAAAAAGGAAATGGGATCATGAGATAAAGAGGTGAAGAAAAGTAAGAGGAGGTGCGACTCCTCAAAAGAGATTAAGGATCATCTGCATTTTGCCTTCTCATCTGCCTCCGCCGTAATCATTCCTCTCTTAAGGCAGACACCAGCCCCCACTCAAAAACGACACCAATCTGAATGAGTGATCTTGACAAATTGGGCTGCTTGAGAAAAGAGGGTTGCTCTTTTGACTGAGCAGAGGGGCTGCAGTCAGTGGACAAAGATATAACTGTAATTGGCTGCTACACTCCCCTTCCTCCCCTAATCTCCAACAGCGGAAAGTGGCGACAGGGGAAAAAGGGACAGCGAACGCGAACAGATTGCCACAGCAGCAAAAATGCGCCGCAACTGTGGATTTCAATGATGTCTCAAATGTTATGTACACGCATCAGAACAATATGGGAAATTCTTCCCTAATCCTTAGTAGGTCACAAAAGACTTAAAGACTTCAAAGCTGGATTAATGTGTGACTGGACATACCAATTCCACACTGGGTGACTTTTAACCAAGCATTAACATTGTATGTAAAACAAGGAGCTAATCGTGGGTTTAGTTCGAAAATATCCTTTGACCTTTTGTAGAGGTCTCAGAATTAATTTTATGCTCCACAGATATCTAATTTTATGCTTTTATGGACTTACACATTGGTGGAATAATGGAAATGTCTTTCACTCAGGAAAGCACCGAGTCTGGTGTGCTGTAAACTGTTCTCTGTTAACTGCCTGCTTCTGTTTCATTTCACGACCGGTATATAAGAGGCTTGTGTACAGGCAACAGAAGAAGAGGACATGATTTCTGGCTAATTTGAGAAAAACTCTTATTCCCTTGTTTTGGCCCAGGAAGACTAATGAATTCACAGTTCAACCAAAATGTGCTTGGCTAGCATGTTCTCCCCCCACTTCTCTCTACCTGCTTTAACTTTCAGAAATGAAATGTGAGGAATGGGCCAATTTACAGCTAAAGGCTGTTTCTTCCTAAGAGGCACCGACATAAAGATGAAGTACAGAGGATATGCAGAGGTAGATGGGGAGAGATGAGGGGTTTGAATTCAGACAATGAAGAAAAAGGAAGAGAAAGATGCGAGACAGGAAAGCAAGACGTTGGCACTAATATGAGTGTCATCTCTGAGGGTAGACAGAAATGCTTGAATTGCATTTTTGGCCTTTAACTTCTTTGTACAAAGAGACTTGAGTTGAAGAGCAGCTCTTGATCTTTCCAATCAGCTACCATGACAAGAGCTGCTCAGATATTCAACAAGCAGAAACAAAAGAGGGTGTCAGCACCAAGAAGTTTACTTCACTCCGAGAAGTTTGAGAGATACACAGAAGTTGGTAGAAGCAGGCAGAACAAAGACGGTAGAAGGAAGTACGACAGAAACGAATATGAGAGGTCCTCCGCCATCTGTTCCTAATTATGTCTGGGGTCCACACTGCAGCTGGAAAACTCAAGCCCACCATTTGCTACTATTACCATAGCGCTGTTACAATATCAAATCACAATGGTCTCATTATTCTCCATATAATAAAAGCATGATGCAATTTATGTTCAACTAGTCACGTGTGGAGTTGTTGCCTACAGAAACATAACATGTGGAGGTGTTAGCAAGAGTCTGATGACACGTGAAGAAATCAGGTCATTGTTTCTGTAACGCTTAATGCCGTTTTTAAGCTAAATTAATTAAATGGTGAGACACCTACAGGATCTTTGACAGACATGGTGTCCGTTTCACAGCGCCCGGTGGAATAAACTAAGCATTGACGGAAACAAAGCCTTCTGATTGCTCTGACATCACATCTGTTAGCTCCTCAGCACAGCTTTAAGAGGATGAGACCAGGAGGTGAAGGAGGAGGTGGGTGGGCGAATGGGAGGGGTATCATTTCTCCCTCCCTCCCTCTTCCTTGTGGGACCATGCAGTTACATTTTCATATGATAGGAACTGGAAAACCACCATCGGTAATTAGATTACAAATAGATAGATGGAATGAGAAGGAAAAAAAGATCCTTAGTTAATTAACTCAAACCATATTCTAATCAGGTTTCATAATTCCCCCTCCTCTCAACAACCTCCGATCTGAATCCTCATGCAAACCCCCCCGGGACTCACCATCACACAAGCCAAGATGAGACGGGCACTCAAACAAGATCATTTGACGCTAATTTCCCAAACAGGAAAGCACTTAAAGAGGCGCTCTGATTGAGACAACTAAGCACGTGCATCAACAGCTGATGGGAGCAACAGAATGCGCTCTGGATGGATGACATCTTTCTGTTTTGTGTGCGTTGTCTGATAAAAGCCATTTCCTTTCCAGGGCGACAGTTTCCGTCATCTCAGGAAACGAGCGTGGGGAATTAAATGAGTGTCTCTTTATGGGAATGGGGACAAGTGGCAGTGATAACAGTCAAAGAGGTGTCTCAGAAGGAGTGTCGCTCGCCACTTTCGCATCTCCATTATCTGTCAACCTGCCAGTCCATCTGTCTGTTTGTCATACTGTGCTCAGAAGACCGACAAACTCCATTTACAAAGGAAACACGTCTCACATATACTGAGCACTGAGGAAAAGCGGCACACTGATCAGCAATGTTGCTATTGTTCCAAATGTTTCATCTGTTTCTAATTATTACTCCTGTAGCTGAAATAAAGGATTTCCAAGGATTTTATCAAAGCTGTCTTGCCGACAGTCATCAGACTGACAGCTCAATCACACAGTCATTACATTTGTCTCTCATTTTGATTAGAAATCCGTTCAAATGTCAAGTACATTTTTTATTTTCCAGAACAAAGCACAACATGAAGAAATAAAGATACCACTGAAAGAAGAAAGTAAATATTAATCTATTTGTGTAACTGTGCCTCTTCCATACTGTTTTTGACAGTATCCCTTCTTTATTAACAAAGTTGTTTTATCATTCCAAAATCAATGCATCGAGGCCAATATTTCTATTGATGTGTAAATGCCTTAAGCCATGTAATTTCATCAACTGTACAATCAAAGCAACAGGCACAAACCAACTTATTAAATTAGATTTGTTTTTTTGCCAGAAAGACAAACTTCAAACCCAAACTGGCAGCGAAACACCCAGCATTGTCAACAGATTTGCAGCGCACAGGATTTTACCAGATCACAATTGTACCATCGGGACCAAGAGCATGTTGGCACATGAAGGACTGCTTTAATTTCTAAACACCTGCTCACTCTCCACCACAAAACACAACGAGCACAGAGCTCTTCCTCCTGTCCAACAAACAATCCTGTTCTTCCATTTTACTGAGAGCGGTACCACAGCCAACCCTGTCCCCCCTCCCCTGAGTGCCTCCATGCATGTGTGTGTGCGTCAGAAGAGCCACCATCACAGCAGCCCGCACCTGCTCTGCCCGAGGCCCTGTTCTGTTAGCTCGGAGCAGCAGCACAATGCGGGGATGGAGGAGTGAGGGGCTGGAGGGATAGAAAGCTGGGGGAAATAGATGTGTAAATGTCAATAGCCTAGCTCAAACTAACTATAATGCAATAGAGAACCTAATATGAATACATATGAGTTTCAAGATGATAGCTTTTGAGCTTCTGCACCGCTATAAATAATACAACATCTCAGTTGTCTGGAAGAAAATAGAAACTGTATCCTTCCAGGTAAGAAGTAAGTGTGTGAGTTCAGCTGTGCAGCCTTACTGAAACCTACTGTACGAAGGCTTCTGCTGCTGCTAAGAGCATGATGGACACATGCAGCCGTGTCCACTGACAGACACAGGCATGGATAATAATTTCACATGACCAAATGCCAGCCACCATGGCTATGTTAAAACAATGTCCCCAGGGAAGTGTTGTAAAGCAGTGAACTGCCCAGCAACAACAAACGAGACGCATTCAGTGTCTGTAAAGCACAAAATATCCATTCATTATACCACAGGGCAGTGCAGTTTGAGTCAGCATCTCCACACCTGAGCGTTGCCTTAGCTTCATACAGACCTAATGGGGCAACTGAACTATACTATTCTGTCAAAAGACACTATTGCACCATTATGCCTGGGAAATAGTGCGACAACAGATGCAGCCTTCTCTGAAAAAGACAACATTGTTCATAAGACGCAGAGAAGGGTGGCTCTCATACTCTCAAATGTAAATTGTTGGAATGATTTCACACCTGAGGCGTTACACCAACTGCTGTGTGCCAAGTTATAGTCTTTTCTTCCAATGAGCGATTATGTATCTTTTTTTACAGCCCTCATTCAAGCAGCTGGACCGACTGGATATACCCGTTTTTATAGCAAAAGACTGAGTAGCATTCATAGCAATAAACATGTTCTAATTCCATCATGCAGAACACCCAGACAGGTGGCGAAGTCGGCAAACACATTTTACATGGCTATTAAGCCAAGCATTAGTTAAAATAATGTAACTCCAAACCAGAGACATTGTGTAGTGTCTGGCCCGCCCCTGTAGCTGCGTTCTGCTTCGTAGAGTATATTTAAACAACTAAGAAGCCGCTGATGCTTGAGATTTCACACTGGTAACTGGAGCACTCTTCAGACTGCTGAACAATACATGCTCTAATGTGGCCTCTGACCCCGGTCACATGAATATAGATCAAGAGAGAGGGCTGGAGGAGGGGAATAACTGGCTGCCAGAGAGAAGATAGAAAAGTATTCCACCTCTGATGGATGATAATATCGCAGCGTTTCCATATATCATTTCCTATCGGACACAAGGATATCGCTCACCTGTCAAGACAATCATTTTCCAAGAGACTTCAAGGCTAACTCAAATCAAGGGCATTTTGAAATGCAAAAATACACACAATAGGTGAGAGTAACAAGTTGGCATTCATGGACACACAAACAGATCCTTCCTATAATTGTTTCTCTACAAAAGCTCATTTAAGGAAAGGTGGCAATGCAATTTTCTGGAACTGGGAGGCTGGGGTAAGCATTAAAGTTCAAGTCACATCCACAAATGTAGGCTGCAGATAGTGACACAAACAAACAACAATCAAAAACATTTTTTTGTTTTTTTTTCAGAGGCAAGAACATGCACAACAGGAGGTAACACTGTTGGGGTGAACACATAGAGCGCACAGATGAGGGGGGAGGAGGCAAAGAGAGCATTATATTGTAAGTAGCTACGGCTCTATTAGACTGCAACAGAACCTCTAGTTAAATATATAAAATCTATGAGGCATGAGATCATTTTAGATAGGGGAGCACGGTAGGTAGACCTCAGAGGTTTGTTCTGTAGTCCTCATTACTGAATTTATCTCAGCGTGCCTGTCAGTCACCACCTGCCTGTCTGCCTTGTTAAGGGTGCTGGAATCATGAATCTCCCTTAGGAGACAAGCCCATGGACTATATTGAAGCGCTCCTGGCCCACATATCTTAGTGACTATAAACATATGCCTGACATAAGTATCCCTGTATAAGCCTCATATAAATAAATCCAAACTTACGAGAGGGAACAGCAGCTAAACCAAGCCTCGAGAGACAGAGAGGGGAAAGGCTCAGTGGGTCTTGCTCGGCACCATTTCTTCTTCCTTCCTGCAGGATTTTACAGCCAGCAGTAAAAACCTTTCTTAGCTCCCCTCACTACATTCAACATGGTAGGAAAACTAAGGAGAGGCAGGGCCAGATAGGCCAGAGTGACGGTGAGGGGAACTAAAACAATCTGCTCTGGGCTTGGTTGTTTCTGTGACCCCTGGAGAAGCACTCCACTGAGGCCGTCTGTGTGTGTCTGCTACACCGTATGACTGTAAAAACATTGCACAGCACTTACTCCTTTTCTAAAGAGGAAAGCAAAGCTCAGGCTCATCCAGTTTGCTCCTCTCTTGTAATATGTGCCATTTATAGTGGGCAGTGGTAATAAAGATGCAGGGGTTAATTGACTCACGGTTTTTTCACGGTCAATATAATCATCAATAAACTACTCAAGGTCTAGATACTGAACACTCAGGTGCCAGACCAGGCCGTCAATCTGAGGAATGAAATGTCTAGTGCTGGACACATGAAGCCAACAGCTAAGCCAGGGACACACTCCTGGAAAATTGAGCCTTCAAAGAGGGGCTTATGAATCCCATCTCTGACAAAAGAAGAGATGGAATTAGTGGGATTTAGGGGCGTCAGCATGAGGCAGGGTGGTATTAGTGGTGCTCTTCACACGTCTCCATCCAGACTGGATCACAGGCCCTCTTTGGAACACACTAGCAGCTAATTTCTGTCAGTACACACAGCACTGAGTTGGATGGAGACAGCTGCGAGGCCAGAAGCCTGAGCTGATACGATGCCCGGCCCACTGGAACCAGTCCAGTGTGGAGTTAAGGAATGTTGTGACTGCGGTGTTGGCAGCTGTACTCTGATAAATGTTGTGAAAAAGAGAAAAGTGTGCATGTTTTTTAAGGCCATACGCTGAGGGGATGTGTCTTTTGTGCCACTGACAGCCCTTATTCAAAACATGTTTTAGCCAGCTTATGTCTGAAACCCTGGCTTTCAGTATATGCAAGACTGAGTACATAATACGGAAGCTTAACCAATGAAAAGAATGAAAATAATAGAGTTTAAGTCCTGCAAAGGCCTGTTCCACCTGAAAGAACAAGGAAATGTGTTCCTATTGATGTGGTCCATCAAGTCAGGTCCGCTTTATTCCCCGGTGGAGGCACCCAGAGTCAGGCACCTCCTGAGCCCTGCGAGCAGCTGACCACACCCCTGGAACAATGACCTCAATAAACTCAAACATTGCTCCATTTGCTCAAACAAAACCACTGGAGGGTAAAGGAAAGCTGTAGCAAATCAGAAATGAGTGCTCTGAGGCTTGGAGGAAAACATTACAAATGAATCGCTCTACACATAAATCAATCTTAGCATTTACCAGTTTCTAGCCAAAAATCTATCTCTACACTCAGAGGAATTTGCAGGTCCCAGGAATGAGGATTAATGGGAGCAGGATGGCCCAGTCAGCATTGTTTCAATTGTTGCTCCTGTTGTGTTTTGACAGTGGACTCCCTAGAGGGCATTACCGGGCATATAGCCTGCATTCAGCGTGTGAGTACCGCAGACAACTGCGTCACGATAAGACGTAGGAAGGCCTTGCTCTTTATCCTGTCCTCCATCTCTGTCCAGCTCTCCCACTGGGAGGCGGTGGTCCGGGATTAACAGAGCGAGTACAGCACATACATTTCAGCTGAATTGCTAAGTTGCTGTTCCCCTCGTAACACCCTCCTACCTGACCCAGCCCCCACACCTTTCCTTTCAGGCCCCATGAGGACGAGCCAGGGGGCTGGCCACGCAGCCGCATCCCGTTCCACTCGGCATGCTGGGCCATAAATACTGCGCAGCATCAGGAACAGCAGGTGCCATCACTCCCTATCATTAATTATCTCCGCTGCATCACTCTAGGGTCTCTCACTCCTAAACTCCGGATCTCCTGCACCATCTTATTCTCCAGCCTCCAACCCTTTCCCATTTTCTCCCACTTTCTTGAATTCCAACCATCTCAGATCCTGTCAATGTCTACAGATCTACAGCAATTATTCTGCTCAATATCCAATTTCCTACAATCTAGTCTTCATTTGTTCCCTGATGTATCTCAATCTATGTCCAGCACTCTCTTCTCCCAAGTGAATTCTTCTCCCACTGACAGCCTAACCCGCTTTCTTCTCTGCTCAGATGTGTCTTGCAGCGCTTCTCTTCACATTCTGATGGGTTTTCCCCTGTTGTAAATGTATTCCATAACTGCTGGGCTGCTGCTAGCCAGGAGACGTCACGGGGACAAACCGAGCACTGGAGGCAGAGATAGCCCTTTCCCCCCCCTAAGGAGAGCTCATAAATAATACCAAATCAAAGAGGAAAAGCAGCATGAGACACTCCCCGAAGTGAAAAGCCAATGAACATGGTCAGAGATGTAAGAGTGCGCCCACTGATGGTAAAGGTTCTGTCTCCCCGTGAGCCAGGCCACAGAAACATGAGCAGGGCGTCCTGCCCTCTCAGGTGAGAAGGCCTCGTCAACTGTGTGTAACCCACAGAAACATCTGGCACAACCACAAAAACAAACAGTGGCTTCCTTTGGACTTGGTCACACTGCCACAGGGCATAATGTGAACTCCAAATGCAGAGCCATGGCTTCGTAATACGAGACCACCCAACAAATTAACAGGTTGTGAGCAGTTCTGAAAACATGGGCTAAAGATGATTTAGAAATAGAAAAATGCTGTTACATAAAAAAAAACCTTGGACAAAGAAAAATCACAGTTGAACTCAGAGTCAAACCCTTCTGATACAGGCAGATATCATTCACATAGAAACTTTCCAAACCACTGGAGTCCATAATTCATGTCATGTGCTTGTGTGCACACATACACAAATATAGGAAAGCAATCCAATGTCCTAAAAACCCACAATCCCACAGGTTCTTCATTCTCTGAATGCAACCTGGTGGCTTTCATTTCTCTCAGTGCACTTTAGGCTCATCTCTTACCTGACTCAACGAGTTAGCTTCCCCTCAGGACAGGTGCTGTCCACATTTTTTAATGCTTACCTTCCTCTAATACAACCTGACCACAGACGACTGCAGTGGCCGCCGCTGTACACCCACCCTTCCCCACATATGCTACTAGGCACAGCATGAGTCTAATGTTAGCATTCCTCAGCCTCACAAACACAAAACATCAGTGGCTCTGTACTTTAAAGGGAAAAGGGCTTTGTCGCACTTAGCCTTCTAAAAGGGTGATCTCCTCTAAAGCATTGGTTGTCACTGGCCATACAGATAGGGGTATCTAACCTCTATCAAAAACATATGGCAGCCTTGAGTCATATCATGATTCCCCTATCACATTTAAACGCTGTGTAATAGACACTCTCTCTGAATTGGTTCTGGTGCTCAGAGCAACTACATCAAACATAATTAAAAAAAAGTGAATCGTACAAATCCCCAGTGATAGAGATTTTACTCCTTTCCTTTTTCCAAAACAGATAAGCAATCTACCCGCGACATTAAGGGAATGGCTCTCCTTTCTCTTCAACAGATTTGTAATTTTGACTCATTAGTATAATCCATTATAAAGAGGTGGACAGGACACTCAGCCCGAATCAATTTGATTCTCCTACACTTTCTATTGATTCCCATCGTACTACAAGTGGAGTAAAGAGACAGATTGAAAAGTGGATAAACAAGAAGCAGGATTGGGAAATTGAAGGATCTTTTGTGACATCATTGTGTGTGCACTTTTAGAAGAGAGAACTGCTTTACACAGAAATCAATTTCTTTACTATGCGAAGCACAAAAGCTGTTTGTATTCCAGCGTCCTACCTTCTTTGTTCAATATCTTAGTCAGGAGACATGATTGGCATAAGGCCAGGGTGAATAGACAACATCATACAGAAGGACACACAAACACATACACACTATGTGGATCGCAAGTAATCTAAATTATTGTTCCCTGCCCTGTGAGTGTGTTTCTTGCTTGTGATCATATGTATGCATCTTGCATGCAACATGACCAACAGGTTAATTAATCAACATCACAAAAAATGCAGTAACTATCCCCTCCTTGATGATAGTCATCAGATTTGGTACACTTGTTTGCTCACCCTTTGCAGACCCTTACCAGGTCTGTGATGAAAAGAGAGTATGCACATGAAGGACAGTGTTACTTTTATGATGTGTTTCAAGCTTGAGCTCATATGACTACAGTGTGGCGGGGAATCAATTCCCGCAGTGGGAAAAGGCTTTTAGTCCTCAAAGGGGGTCTCAGGGATGATTTTGGCAGATACACTGCACAGCTGTAGAAATCATTTGGGCATGCTCACAGCTTTTTC
This sequence comes from Notothenia coriiceps, assembly GCF_000735185.1. Taxonomy (NCBI): domain Eukaryota; kingdom Metazoa; phylum Chordata; class Actinopteri; order Perciformes; family Nototheniidae; genus Notothenia; species Notothenia coriiceps. The sequence goes on along the minus strand of NW_011366398.1, from coordinate 749,466 downwards.
TGATGATAATTCAACATTAAGAAGCTTGGTTTTGATTATTTACTTTCATCTCATCTTTCAGGGTGAGATTATCCTCATTAATGACATTTGATGTGGAACAAACGACAAACCAAAATTAATTTAGGCAGAGAGATTGCAAGATCACTTAGATCACACACAATGAAGTGGGTTTCAGCTACAAAACAGTGCCAGTAGTAGTGGTTACGCTACTTCTTGTATGTGTAACCAGTGCTATTTATACTGGGTAGTTACAGACACAACATCATCATGTCTCAGCTGACAAGGCAGAAAAATCTGGGCCACACAGAAAACAATTGTGCAAACGTTTATGCTGCTGTTGTTCAAAGTCTTTTGGGGAAAATAAAGATTAGGATGATGTGATAGAGCCCATCCTTTAATCTTTCACTTTAGACCAGTGTAAAGCCCACTTCTGCAAAGGAAAGCTGCTTCTTGTCAGACAAGTGCCCCCTGCTGGTAAAAATCTAAACCATAGGCATTTCATTCCATTTTTTATAGACCCCAGATGATTTTCAGACATTTTCCATGTTGTAATACTCCAAGGCTACGAAAATGGGGCAATAAGAATGCATGATGAATACAAATGTGTTGAAGAATATGTGCGTACTCGTAGAAAAAAGAAAGCAAGGAACATGTTTTAGTTCTCTTACAGTCCTCTAAAATATATAGGTATCAAAGGAGGGGGGTGCCAGTTCATTCTGAAAGTTTAAGGTGCAAATATTAGTAAGATGCAATTTTTCACTTTCTATATATATACAGAATATGGATAATTGTCATAAGTTTGTTTTAACCCAGGTTTCAACACTTGTTGTGCCCACAACTCAAAATATTCACTACAGGATATATGAATCACTGATTTCTTGATTAGTCCAGATAACAATGATAGCCTTTATGATGTTGTTAAGAGGTGCAGAACATACAAAACACAGGTCAGAGTATAAAACATTAACATAGCAATACATGTCATACCCCGGATTAGCACTATGGATGAACAGTATAGGTTGTATTTAGTGCAGTGAACAACAGCTGATAAGTGCCTCTCTTACAATATTTTAAAGGTAGAGGGGAAAATGTATTAATAGGAGAAAGATCTTCAAATGAATGCTATAAAAACTTGCTCATCATTCTAAGTAGTATTTGTTAAATGATCAGTACAGAAGCCTACAGCATACTGCTAAGCTGCTTAGTGCTATCTATAGGCATCATTTGTAGTAAGCGAATAGAAAGAGCAGCAGTCTGTGACTGAGCCACGTCTTTTCAACTTGTGCTCTAACACAGAAACGTTATTTATCGCCATAATTGGAAGAAAAATAACAGCCAGACTCACCTTCTTCCGGGGCTGCCATTTCATCATATTTGTAAACCAAAATTGAACAGCATTAAGATATTATAGGATAATGGAATGTAGATTCAAAGAAATCCAGAGCGCAAGTCATGCTGCCTCTCGACTTCCCTCAGTTTTGCAGCAGATTTTCTCCAAGAAGCGATGCATGATGATGTGCGAGTATCAGCTTTGCGGCAGTTTTTCAGTTGAGACAGTCCAGTCAACACAAATCAGACACCGGTTAAATCCACAGTTGAGATCGGAGAATAAATCAGAGACACATGGTGTCGACCGACAGTGTTTGAGGGAAATGTTCCTGTGCGTAAATCCAAAGTACGAGTCCGTTACTAACCCACTCCCTCCTCACGCAGAGTCGGCCTATCCAGCACCAATCTGGAGTGTGTTTTAGGAAAAATTAATTCCTAAACTTTTTCGAACCGAAGTCCTCCGTGTATGTAGGCAACACCATTAGTCCAGCGCAACATGGGTAGACTATGTCCAATCTGTTCTCTTCGATCCATAGGAAATGACCGAAAGACGGAATGTGTGCGGAAATGCAGAAAAAATAATCACAGTTGTCAAATCCCGTTTTTCAGTGGTCGAAACACACTTTTGGAAGTATTTGTGGATAAACAGTCCAAGAGAGGCCGGCGGAGACAGAGCGACAAGCGGGGAGATTACTTTCAGGGGGGAGGAGGGTGTACAACCAGCAAAAAAAAAAATCCCTGGAATTTCAGCGAGGAGCTGGAAGGATATCCTGATTCCAGCAACAGCAACAAACTGGACTACAGCTCTCAGATGACTTCCTTCCATGCGTTCTTCCAGCTTTGCAGACTTGGAGCGGTGGAGCTGGGCAGGCTGCAGCAGCTGGGTCATAGCGCCGCCGGCCGAAGAGTGCGCTTCACATTTACGCACCACACTGACGCTGCCCTCCAGACAGAAAGCAAGCTGTGGTTTTGGTGTGTTGCTCAAGGACACATTTCCAGGAAATGAACCTCTGAACGGTCTCTGTAGCCACGTGCCACCCTGCTGTGCCAGTCCATCATGCTGAATAAACAGGATACTGTGCTATGGTTTGGGGATTTGCGGAGGAACGTCAAAACTATTTGTGGGTACAAAGTAAAAGTTGTCAGTATACTTTACATATATTTCCAACATAATTGTGTTTTCCATACTGTAAGGCCTAGGTCTGCACGATTTGAAAAATAACTCATCGCAACAATTTTGATATATATATGCGATAGGGTTCACAACATGGAGGAATTTATAATAATGATAAAAACATATCAAATTCGTTTTTAAATTTGTTTGCCGGGATAGACTAGCAGGACCTATGGGAAATCGTCACAGAAAAATTGTTGAATTATCACGAATCCTTTTGTTATCTCAGTCACATTCTAACCTTTCACATTAACATCCCTTTAGGTATTACGATTTTGCAATGTAATGTCCCCCTATATCTCTTAAAGAATCACTAAAGAGTGTTGGTTTGATTTGTATTGGGTAAAAGTCCATTGCCTCTTCTGCCTTGGCAAAGCCGTGGGTAAACATAATCAGTAGTTGAGCTGCTAGACCAGTCCATGTTTCATATTAGCAGAGCGCAGGAGGCTTCTTACGATGTTAAATTCAGCCCGTTGCTCCCGTAGTTTAGCACTCAGGATCGGAATCACTAAAGAGCTTCATACAGTCCATTAAATTGGAAAGTGTGTCTGAAAATAAAACCTGCAATAATAAACTCAAACTGGTGATAATGAGCTGAGGAGATTCACAAAACATCACTCCAGTGATTCGTGCCTTGATAGCACATTGGTATAGGCTATCATCCTTGAATATTTGTATGTGAATAGCACATTGAATTCTTTCACATGATTCACAAAGGATGGAGAGCCTTGGACGCTGGAGACAAATCAAGCCCTGTTTGTGCACGCTTTGCCTACTTCCTCCTTCTGAGAGCAGCTGTCACATATCATAAACTGTGCAATATTTTACTGCACACGGCCATCAGACGCATAACATTGCCAAAGATTTGTGTTTGGCATTATTTGGTCAGAGCTTTTCCAGGTTTAAAAAACTGACTTTTTAATCATTAAATGTTGAAGTGGGCTGGATAAAATTGAAAGCATAGGCCATGGTTGTTCTGGTATAGAAACCTCGCACCGCGATCACTGCCACAGTCACTGAATGAAAACAGCTATCAACAGTTACAACAAATCTTCTGGGGCTGAACACAGCTGCTGCAACACAAAACCAAAATGCATTCATCACTGGATATGAGACAGCATTAAACCAGTTAGTACATTTGTTTCTATTCATCAGGTATTATCTTGAGGTGAAAAGGAAAGTCAAAGAAATGGTCAATATTGAAGCGAGGTGAAATGTGTCTGATTTAAATTGGTTTAGGTAATGGACTCTATGGAGCTGAGAGTTGGTCAATAAGCGGGTGTCTCTTCAGGGGCAGCTGGGTCGGTCGTGCACCTTAGGGTCATTCAGATAACAAAAGACAAGAAGGAGGAGGGGGGCAAGCTGGCATATGGCCTTATGGACAAACTCCTGCTGTGTGCAAAATGCTGGAAACTTAGTTCACAGCCGGCACTCAGGCAGAAAGACACTTTGTGTGATCAAAGCACACGTTTGTAGTCACAGAGTTTCATTGTTTGCATCTATATTTTGACAATAGATTACAAAACATAACTTATATTCCTATGGTCAGCTAGTGACGGACTCCTGTATCCTAAGACTACTATTTACATTTATGTTCTCTTTCAAACACATGCTCACTCAAAGACATTGAAGTCCCACCATCTAAAACAGGTTTACACAAGCGATTGTTTCATAAAAGCCATGTCTGATGAGTGATCAAAGGCCAGTTCAGTGTGCTGTTCAGCAACAGTCTGTTCGTAGTGAAGCCTGTCATCTGGCATCCCCATACAGAAGCAGGCTCCCTGTGCGTGCCTCTGCTTTCCCAATCAGAGCCGCACAGGAAATCAGACTCCAGCCTTCAGAGGGAAACAAAAACCCCCTCTTTCATTTTCCACAACTTGGAGCTGTTTAAAAGTTTGCGCTTCCTTTTCTTGTTCTTGCCAATCATGCCCTCAAAAATCTCTCCACTGTATGTTGTGATCGTGGGCTGGTTTCATAAAGATGGGTTAGCATGATAAAGTGTCGTCTGAATCTGAAAAAATAAAGACTGACTCGTGTTTAATGTAAAAAGTGAATCACCCAGAACTAAGAGCTCTGTCTCCAATGTCACTGTCAACTGTCTTACAAGAAGAGAAAAACATGGCTTATTCTGCGGTTTGTTAGCAATTTATATGAATTCAAAAGTAATTGGATTTTTTTTCAGTGTAAAACTAACCCTTTAGGAACGCTACTACAGTATTTGCCATTGATTCACAAAATGTGTCTAATAAAATGTCCTTGAAGCTTTTATTTTTTTCCACAAGGCAAATATTTTCTGCTGGAATTAACAATTAGTACCTTTCAGTTGCTGCTCAGTAAGCCACATTTTCAGTTAAAAGACTCTTAATCTGCCTACATATAAGAAATCAGTTCCAGTTAAGATCATCAGAAATCAGAGAGCTCTGTAGAACCAGTGAAGTTGTACGTCTTAACATCACATCTGCTGTGCTTAATGTAGTTTTTAACACAGCTAAACATGAGCCGTCATGTATCCGTCTGTTTATCAATAATTCTACTTGGTGTAAAAAGTACAAATAACTGTCAGAAAGGTCTTTGAAAACCCCACTGAGGAGCAACACTCCAAAAGCTCTTCAGAATGTCTGAGGGTAATATATTTTCACACAGACACTCGCTCTTAAGTCAGTCTGGAGTGTCACTGTCCCACACTCAAATAAACAATGGCCTTTTAATTACAAGGATGGAATTTCAAGGCAATACATGGCATACTAAGAGCACAGAGATATGTACCCTAATGTCACATGCACAAACATGCAATATGCAAACAGTTCTAACAATACGTACTCCTACAATACTGCACATTCTTTTACAAGGTCTCAGTTTTTCATGCTTGTATAGAAGATAGCATCAGTATAAAGAATACTAAAGAATACATTTAAGAATATAGAAAAATATTACAGAAATCATCACTGAAATGGCCGATTCATGAAGGCAAGAGCCTTTGGAAAGGAATTCATCATATTCCCTGCACGAACATTTATAACAGGAGAATATCATTTACAGTGTTTGACAGATTGCTTCCACTGTCACACATGGCAGACGGATGAATCTGTTCTGAAATGCTTAACAGCATTATAATAATAAAAGTGTTAAACAGCAGTGACACCCACCCACTCTGTTGTGCCGTACATCACCGAAAACAAATAACCCTCATCATCATTCAATCATTCACCTCTTTTACAGTGCTCTATTCTTGGATGATGTTGTGTCAGAATTTTGCCTGCTGTGGATCATGTGAGATGGGTGTGCATGGGGTTGTGTGTGCGTGTGCGTGTGTGTACATGCATGCGTGTGTCTTAGTTGGAGCTTGGTGTTGATTAAGTGTCTGGAGCCTGAGGGGGGATAATGAGAGCCTCTAATTAATGAGCCTGTGCATATCTCAGAGTCACAGGGTCCTATCTGCAGAGAACAACTCCACACACACCCATACTCAAAAACACACACCCATCCACACACACACACACACACACACACACACACACACACACACACACACACACACACACACACACACACACACACACACACACACACACACACACACACACACCTCAGTGCACCATAGGGATCTTTTTCCCTGCACTGCACAGCATTTTCTCCAGGGAAGGCCAGCTGGGACTGTGTCACTCTGGCTGCTGTCCCTGATAAGTCTCCTCTAATAGGGATGGATGGGGGTTAGGTAGCCCCGCTATGAGAAGGTCACATGCACTGACCACCCAGCATGGCCCCCCCCCCCAGCAAAGGCTGATGTTCCGGGCCCTGAAAACAATTCAAAATCTTATTTGTTTGCTGGGTCCTGTCCACAGGGTGCAGAGAGGTTCATCTCAAAGTGGACTCACGGCAGAGAGTGAAGTCAAAACACTCACTCACTCACACCACGAGGAATTAGGCCGGTCAGTGTTCAGCTGGAGGCATCACTACTCTAAAGTTGTTTTCTCGTGAAAAGAATACATATTTTTCAAATATATTTCTCTAGTACCCTGAAATCAACACCTGTTGGTCAGCGGGTTGCACGCTGAGTGATGTGTGCTACAGGCAGACCACACTCAACAACAATGAGACCAAGATCCAAGCTACTAGCATATACAATTGGCGGTTCTAAAGGTTGTCATTTTAAATGTTTCTGGAAATAAGCGTAAAATGTGTGGCGAAAAGGGTAGAAGTGAAAAGGACTGAAAGTAAAGAAATAATTGACCAAATTGGCAAAAAGAAAGGAGCAGGAGACCCTGTTAAAAAATGTCAGCACATGGAAGTCAACAAATAATGGCGCCAGCACCTTGTGTTACTAGTGAACATTGAACAAGGTGACAAAACTATCACCTTGTTCACTAGTAACACTGCCTTAGTAAGGACTTTTAACAACTGCAATCTGTGCTTATTCTGCTTCATAACATCTCACACAGTCCAAGGTGATACTGGATTTCTTTAGCCCTTTGTGAGTGAAATGTATTTTCTATCACTGTGAGGCTCAAAAACCAACACACCCATTTCCACAAATACATATAGCAAGCATTTAGAATTTATTTTTTTAACACGTGAACTTTACAAGTGTCAATGAGCTTTTACCAGATTTGCTATAACATGTTTGAATGAACCTGGGAAAACTCTATTTAATGGTAAAAAATAAAAGGGATGGTAACTGTATGAAGGAACTTAAAAGAATATATTTGGGTTTGGCGAATCAAAAGACTGCTAGGTCTCAAGTCAAGAGTCAATTTGTGGGTTGAAGGTATAAAATGTACTTACACCTAAATAGATAAACATCCACGCATACAACCTAATGTTAACAAACTGTTTTACTGAGGCCCCTGGAGTGTAAATGTTTATTTTATGATGCACCCAAAAGCTTTTGAATCCCACAGAGAAAACATAAAACCCCTTATCTGCACTCTGTAATGTGCACGATAATGAAAATGCTATTGAAGGCTTTTTTTAAGACATTATTGTGTTTAATCAATAATTCTTCACACAGTGTGATAAAGGTTTAATATTATGATATTTTTCTTCTTTATTAAGTCCCATCCCCTCATTTTCTCTTCTTTATTTTTCTTCTCCCAATTACGGTAATGAAGAAGGGCTTGTTTATCCCCTAAGACCTCAACAGTAAACTTGTGTGAAGACAGCGTGCAAAGAGAAGGACCTTTGCTTTAGAGATGTGTTTAATAATTCAGTGGTCTTGGACATGGATGAAACAGGCTCCAGCATATTGTTTGAATCAGGCCGGCAGTAAAGTAGGCGCTTGAGTTTGACGTCTGTGGCGGGATCAATAATAACAGTGTTGCCACATACTCCGACGCATGACACAGAGATCCTGTGTGGTCCTCCTCAGTCTATATACTAAACATAGACACGGAGCAGGACAATGTATTCCAATGTGTTTGTGTCTATCTGCTTCCACGAATACAAATACACACACGCACAAGCACATAAAAACACACAAAACCCCGCTGCGGTCAGACCCACCCATCGCTAGTCCCTCATTTAAAAAAAAAAAAAAAACCCAAACCAAACTCATACAGTACCTCTCTTTTTCAATTACCTTTCTTCCCACTATCGTCACCACACCAAATCTATCTAAATTCTCCCACAGTCTCTTTTTTTCCTTTCTCTCTCTCTCATATCAAATGTATCCATGTGTTGCCATCACAAACACACCCACACGCGCTCAGTCAAACACCACAATCTGGTAATCATAATAAGCACATTAAAGCCACAATTTATGACCGATGATCTCTTGAACAGACTACAATTAATAGCGCCAATTTCTAACTACTTCTGAGATCCTCTACTCGTTTGGTCGCATGTGGTTGTTAAAATGAAGTTTTTAAAGGCTAACTAGGGCTGAGCCGCAAAGGCCAGACTGGTGACTGCTTCAACAAAACATTTTCTTCTTCAATGATCAGGCTATAATACCTTAATTCTCAAGGCTTATTATGCCAATGGCAGCTTTTCCTGCCCCTACTTATCAAACACTGTGAGCGCGCATCAAATGAGAATCAACCCTTTTGAAGGGGAGAGGGAGGATTCAGTAATGGCTTCCACAGTTTGCTTGTAGTGACAAGGGAAAGTAAGTCAAAATGGTGGTACTGTAAACACTGACACTACTCCACTGTACCTGTTCCTGCTCACTGATGTGAAGGGATTAGGCCAGTCTACTCCTTAAATCACTCTGACTTCAGATCAAAGGGGTTAAAGCAGGATTAGGATTAATCTGCCTTGGTAGAACAGGTGTTAATCTCTTAAATTAGCCATGTAGCACAGGCAGGCCTCTCTTTCATCTCAACCGCTGACTTATGGCTTGGAATACAGAGAGCTCAGTTACAGGAACGCAGCGCTGTTGTTGCCCCACCAGAATTAGTTGTCCTCCCTCACCCTGACCGCTCTGATAACAGCTATAATGTATCAGCGGGATGGCTTCATTTGCATGCACCGGGTGTTTTGAGAGGGGCTGAGTCAAACAGCTGTGCTCTCTGCTTTCTTTGAAACGAGGGTTACGCAAAGCATACTTTATGATTGCCAATATTAACGAGGGGCTTACAGGATATCCTCGGGCAAGGTGCAGCGAATACTCCCCAAGAAATAAAGCAGGGCCTGTGTTATTAATGCACATCATGTCGAGGCTCGGGAGGTGATGTGGCAGAAGAAGGAAGTCATAGTGGGTTTGACTCCATTCCAAGGACAGGAACACTTCAGTCCTTTCCTATCAGACTCCTCAACACATGCTGCCTCTCACCCCCACCAACTTTCTCCCCTGCTGTCAAACCTCCTTGTCAGCTGTTTTCTACTCGAATCATCTTCAACCCACTCCAGCTCAGCCTCCTGTCAGCTGAGAGGCTGCAATGAAACACTGAAACCACACCTGTGACTGCGCTAAAGCCGCAGAACAAATCCAGGACTCTCGCCTCACCTGTCTGAATGCTTAAGACAGTTAATTAGCATTTCTGACCATGGGGGGAGTTACAGTGGCGTGAAAAGCCGCTTCCCACTGAGCCACTGTCTGGTGCAACAGTCACCAGTTTGGCCAGTAGGTCTGCCCCAGTCCGAGGGCTACAGTCCCAGGCTAGACCCTGCCATCTGGCTGGACTGGTAACAGCCGGACCCTCTCCCCTGCTGCAGACAGGAAGACAACCCAAGGAAGGTCAGGCCACATGAGGATGGCCAGGAAGAGAAAGGGAGAAAGACAGAGAGTGTTATATCCTGCACAGAAATCACTAATTTGGGTTAAGAACTGGGGTGGGGGGGCATTTTAGTTGATTTGTTTATTCATGTTCAAAACAAGTACATTGTTCTTCTTGTAAAGTATATCTACACACACTGGTACATGTATGTTGTGATTGTCCTACTGAAAAGCAATACAGCGTGTGAATTGGTAGGTAGAGAGGTACAAGGCAAAAAACTCCAAATATGCTCCTTGGCAGCCTCTTCCCTTCCTATGCATGTGTGTGTTTGCACTGTGTGTATTCATGAAATGTATTCAACAACAGAGTGGGAAACTGGGGTCGTCTTCGTCATTATGGTCATGCCAACAAAGCTATTTATGAATTTGGGAGACAGAGAGAGTATCATTACCGAGGAGGTGAGAAGAGTGGCAGATAAACTAATGGATGACAGAGAAAGTAAGAGAAGGACTATAAGAGACAGAAAGGATAATGCATCCTTTAAGCTTCCACCCTCAGCGCGACTCTGACTGATGAATGCTTCTGTCTTTGCCTCCATGGCGTGCGCGCGTGTGTGTGTGTGTGTGTGTGTGTGTGTGTGTGTGTGTGTGTGTGTGTGTGTGTGTGTGTGTGTGTGTGTGTGTGTGTGTGTGTGTGTGTGTGTGTGTGGGGGGGGGTGTACTGTATGTGAGCACGCATGAATACAATCCCGCTTTGCTCAAACAGATCATGACAGCTCACAGCCGGAAAGAAAGCTTAATTTACCCACAATTCAGCAGTAATTCACAGCAGATCCACAGCAGGACTTCCAGTATGGATGACCATTTGGAAGGTCATTAGAAATGGGGTAAAAAAAAAAAAGCCCACAGGAGTGTGTTCTTCTTATTCAGGATACAATGGGAACAGGGAGATAATTATATTGACATTAATATGACGCTGTATGGAATATGAATGTGTTTAATCTTGCATCTCCCTGGAAAGAAGGTGGGGAAGAAATGGGAATTAAACCGCCTGCTGAGTTTGGTCTATCGCAGCATGATAGCCCATCTCTTCATCTTCAATCCCAAGTCACGATGGAGAGCATAAAGCACACAGACATAGAATAGTGTGGTGCTGGTTGAGAGGTTAGGACATGGTTTCTTAATGTGTTAAAAGTAATAAATCGTCTTGATATACTGAATTTTGTCTAGTTTTTATGTGATCTTCAAATGATAGACCTCATCATAAAAGATAATGTTATACATGTGGAGTAGCCCATCAATATTATATTGATGCACACAATGTTTTATTGTTACAAGAGGTGGAAAATCAAATATAGTCTTGAACCAGGCATTAAATATTTATATATTATTTTTAATCAATAACCCAATTTTACTCAAATGAACAAAACAAATTGGTATGTTAAGAGAATTGTCTCTATACTCTTTAACTATATTTACTTTTCTTACAAAAGGTTTCAATGTTTACACTGTTCAAACGTACATCTTAGAATTAATGAAAACATGTTTAGCCATCGTGCTTAATAAAACAGAAGGAAACCTGCCTCAAAATCTTAGGTGAAAGTGGTCACTGTAAAAACTGAAAAATTGAATTTTTATTATTTGAATAGTGTTTCAGTGCTTCCACTGTCTCCTTCATTGACATGTTGACCTTCAGCGGTGTGACAGCTGAGAAAGAATACTTCCCTGATACACTTTGCCTGATATTGTCTGAGTAAATGCAAATTTAAACGGCAAGCCCCGGTGCTGCTCAGAGGAGCAAACATCAGCAATTTTGAGAGTAGTCTCTCAATAGTCTCTCTCTGACCCTCATTCTTTCCCTCCACTCTCAGTCTCTCCATCTCTCCATCTCTGTCTCAGTCTCTTTCCCCCGCCCCCCCCCCCCCCCCCGCTGCCGGCCAGGACTTCTCTGTCCTTCATCCTCATTCTATTTCATGCCTCGTCCTTCTCTTGCTCGCTACTCATCCATCACCACCCGCACACTGTGCCGCACACCCTCCGCCCCTCAGCACCCAGCCTGGCCAGATACAGATACAGCCTTCACTGGGCCTCAGCGCTGACACTCTCCTCTGTGACTCATCACTTTATCGGACTCAATTTGGCATTCATCACATCACAACATCTCCATCAGCAGCCGACTGAAACGCATCAAAAAAGCAGCCACTTCAATCAACCGTGTTTTGTTTCATAACTGTGTCATGCCCTTTTGTCAGAGCACTTAATAAAAATGTGTGGCAATTCATAACTAAAAGCTGTGCAATATTAAGATGCATGCACTGTTACTTAATGTGACAGTGGTTTCATTTGCTGGATTTATCTTTAGCTGAATTGAATCACTTGAGTTGAGTCATGACCAGGTGCTAAACACAAATGAAAGAGTTGAACGTTGACAACAAAGGGCATTGTTTTATGAAAATAGAAGAGGCTGCGTTAATGCTTCATTACAGACTAAGATGTTTATACCTGTTCTCGGCAAGTCAAATGTTTTTGGCTTCATATTAAATAATGGGTTCCTGCTTACAACGGCAATTCTCTTAACACATCCATAGCCTCAACGCACGCAAAATATGTTACCCATGACCAGAATAACTTAGTGCAATGATAAATAAAGACATTTTATACACCAGACAACACTCTCATTTTATTTCTCCCCCTACTTTTTAAAATGATTCCACTCAAAAGCCATAATTGAAACAAATAAAGATGCTACATTGTTCAACGTAGAGATATTGTACATTTTAAACACGTCTTTACTTGACAAATAGAGAACTACTTTTCATAGTTGAATGTCTTTTAAAAATTGCAATTATATTTTGGGTCCACAGGTGCCAGAAAGCATGAAAACAAGAATAGGTTCCAGAGAACCCAAAACCCAAGTGGAGGCTATCTACGGCCCTTCCCTGTAAACAAGCCTCGCCTCAGGACCGTTTGATGTGGTTGTAGAAAAAGGCCAAGGGATGATGTAATGCTGGTGAAAGCTGAGTTTGAGAGTTGTGGAGTTTCCATGTTATGTCCCAACCTCAGCTTCCCACACCCCAGCACCTCTCAAAGGGGATGGGCATCCCTCAAAACTCCCCCTGAGGAGCACAACAGATGTGGGGATGCTCTGTGTGCATCAATCATCTATTGTCTTTCATCAAGCTCACTGCACACAGTGTGCGGTCCGTGTGGAGATAAGCAAGATGACGTAACAGCAAACAAATAGCATGTCATACTTAAAACTACATTAATTATATATGTAGCTAGAACAAAGTCACAAAATCAGGGAGATTCTCAAAGGACGATTTATCGAAGCTTCATAACTGTGTTAATTTAATGAAATAATACATAAATAATAAATAAAAGAAAGATCAGAAAATCCATCTCCCTTTGTAGCAGCTTAGATCTGATAATGTATGGGAAGCCACAGTTTTGCAACAGGAATTGAGCACCTTTGATTCATTTCACTGCTTAGTGAAAACTACCAGCTGTACAATTGTGTGTAAATCAACATCTGACCCCAACTGACAAGGAAATCACACTCAAAAAGGCTGCATAAAGACTGGATTATGAGCTCATTAACACAACATTTATTAACACTTTGGGATGAAACCAAAGGTATGATAAACTGGCATCAATTGAGAGGTGTGATGTTCATTCCGACCTTCCACTTAGAGAAGAGCGCTCCACAAAAGGCTCAGCAGAAGTGGTGCTTGAGGTGCGATTACTACAGTAAATGGCATCTCAACAAGAAGTGGATTTAGGGATAAAGAACTGGATTTTCCCCATCAACTGTTCAAGCATTTCCGTTGAGTTGGCTTGATCAGAAACCCTCTGAACCGTCGGGAAATGAGAGATGCATGGAGGCACAAAGGAGGCGGCTGCTGCTTACACAGTACACCAATGCTCATATTGTCTGTTGCGCGGTTATATCAGAATATGCAAACTTGTGTTACTCCTCTCAAACCTGACAAGTGGATCCTGGCTGTGAAAGCTTTCAGTGTTAAGTGTTCAATCTTCATAAGGATGTGCCGATTATTACTGAGGCATAAAGGGCTGCTGTTGAGCATGAAAGTTGTGCCTGCTTGGCTGACTCGTCAGGAACAGCCTGGACATCCTGGGCATGACAGTTCTGACATGACAGGCTGAGGAACACATCTACTGTACGAGATTTAGAGCTGCAACATCAATTACTTTTGCAACAGGAGGCCAAAACTCACCAAAATGGCATGTGACTATTTTTAAATACATATCAACATAGTACTAATAGGCCATTATTTGTCTGGTGATCCACTCATTGTTTTAACTTCAGTTGGGGCAGCACAGTTTGGAAAAAAACAACTAATTGCAATTATTTTGGCTGATGTTACAATTGCGATATCATTGGCAATTGTAATGGGAATGATCTATTTGTAACATTACTGACTAATGTTAGATTGTGTTCTCTGTTCTCACGTCCAGGAGGAAGTTTAAAATAAGAGACTAGAGACTAATGGAGTCTCGTAAAAGGTTCAAATTGGTAATTTAATTAAGTAGCGTGGTTCTGAAACAAACAGAGAGGTATTGGGACAACAGCTGTGGTCTCTATGAAACATGTCTGTAGTGTACCATTTGTAGGACTTCTTTTCAGCATCATAATAATTTATTCAGAATTACATTTGAAAATAATTTACGTTAAGCAAATATTGCATTTACCGCTATTTGGATAGTGCACTAATCCATGCTGCTTTGTCAATGAAATGTTGATTAATTGTGCAGCCCTAGCTCTAGTGAGATTGTCCATAGATGTTTAAAGTAGAAACTACTTTATGAAGCTCAGGGTAAATCTGTAATGTATTCTCAAAGTCTTGACTGTATGGTGAACACTGCCAGGTTACATTTGTGTTTCTGTTTGTGTTGGTGTGCATGCAGGTGTTTTTCCACTCGCACACACGATGTGTAACAAAGGTATAACAATGTGATGGGTAATGGTGGTAATGTGATAGGCAGGTCATTATCACCTGAAGTTCTGATGCACCAGAGGTGGAGCTGCCTCTGAGGCTTCTTGCTATGCAGATCCACACAGTTCTCCAAAGAGGATAACTGGCTTTGCAGCACTATCAGCTCATCCAGATGGTATACAGGGCAGCTTTGACAGTCCAGAACAAGCTCTCCAGCTGCTCTGCCACCCCCAAATCTCCCTGACCTAAATCTGCTGCTCCCAAGCAGAGAAGAGAGCTGAGGAGTGGACACCTTCAAATTTCACATTTTACAGGGTAATTAATTCCCTTTCTGACGGAGCTCGAGTTCTAGCTGAATGTACAGTAGCAGTTAGGAAAATGGTCCTGATGCTGCCATGTCGTGTTAGGACATGAATGTATTAGATTATCTAATTTTATATAATTTGTTTTTGTGAATACGAATGAGCATCCACTCCTAGTTACTTGCCAGCAGCATGAGAGCATGTAAAACAGAATCATGCCTTTGTAAAAGTCTTCCTACCTCACATTCACATTACCTACATCAACACCTTCCTCCTTGCAGTGTGAAAAGACTTCTCAATCTTGATCAATGTGCAGCTCCTCTGCAGCAGTTTGAGGTTAGGTGCTTTACTAAAGGACACCTCTGTAGCAGCTGCTAAGCAAGAAGAGAATAATACTCATTCACCTGAAAAATGTAAAAGTAAAAAGAAACATCCTTGCATTGATCATCTAATATTTATTGGCAAGATACTATACTAATTCTGAATATGAGAAACAATTAGGCTAACATGAGGTGTTACAGAGAAAAAAGAAAACAAACTTGTGTGCACGCTTCAATAATTTGTGCTCTTAAATTAGTCATTTCTGGGTAGGATTCAATCATTTGTGCTCTCAATGTTATCATTTATGCATGAGGTTCAGCAGATCACACTCATACCATTAGTCTTTGTTGTTTGCATTCTTCCTACTCTCATTATGTGTTGCTTACATTTACTAAGGTTTTATTTCAGATCTATTTCGATCTTGGACTGGGGTATGTCAATATACTACCACTTTGGGATGTTAGAGATCCCTTAAACAAATTTGACAGGAAAACTGATCGTTTCACAATTTAGAAGTTTGATGATACTACTGATCCAGTTCTCCTGCGAGGGGAAACAATAATCTTTCATCACCTTTTATAAATGCCTGGCTGACCATTTACATGCACAAAAACCTATAACAAAATACAGGAAATGCAAAACCCCAAAAAGCATAATAGGGCCTCTTTTAAACTATTAAACTGAAAGAATGCATTATTAAATTGTGCACATTTTTTCTTTGTGACATGTGCAATGAAACATATATGTGTAAGGTGTAAACACCATAAACCGTTTTTTACAAATGCTGAATTATGTTCATCGGCTGATAAAGGAAAACAAAACATACAAAATGTATTTTCAAGGACAGCCTATTAGGCTATAGAGTTCAGGGTTTATAATGGGTAAAATGCTAATTATATCCTTTGAACAGACCTGGCTCCTGGCGCAACACTACTGAATGTGTACACAGAGGGCAGCATTTTAATTTAAGTTGTGATTAATGTAGGTGCAAATTATAATGAACCAAAGTCTCAAAATACTACAAATGACCCAGACAAGGAGAACTTGTCAAGATATATTAGAAGCCTCCATCTTATCAGCACTGCCATCTGACAAACACACGACTGGCATACAGCCCAGAGGAGAAGGAAAGACAACAGATGCCATCTAAACACCATCCCTCCTATATTATGAGCCTGGCTAGGAAACATTACAAAAAAAACAAGGGCACCGTAAGACAACAAACTCCAACCATGCTTCACCTAGTTAGTGAGGGTTTAACCAAAGCTCTTCATACACAGACCCAAATGCTAACTGTACACACGGCATTTTGGTGCTTACACAAGTCTCATCGTAAACACACACAGGAAGATGGCATTTGGTATTTTGTGTCACCTGCCTCCTCGCCCGCAGAGGCAAAATGAGGTTTCTGAGAGCATTATTAAAAAGGGACTACAAGGGAACTTCAAAGGTGTATTTCAGCACAGTTGGGTGGGTGGAGATTGTGTAAATTAACCCGCATGTTATTATGAGGCCACTGCATAAAAGTGAAAAACATGCAAAAAGTGAAAAACATGCACATTAATGTATTTTTAATAGCATCATGTATAAGTGTAAATGTAATATTCGACTAACTGCAAAGGCCAATCAAAGAGAGATGCATGAGATTGAAAAAATATTCCTCTTTCCGCTTTTTATATAAAGTGTGATGCGTCTATTCAAAATGTTCTGGTCGTAGAACAAAACTATAGAATGTGATGCCAACTTCAACACCTACACCAGAAAATATGTGTTTTTTTACAGTACAAAAAACACACGTCATCTTGGCTGCTAAAAATCATTTTAACACTCACACCCGCGCTGAAATATGAAGTACTTTCAAATTGGAAATAGTGAGAAAACCGAACGGCTTCATTCAGCTGCCGCAATCCTGGGCAAATTAACAGAAGTGGCAATGTGCAATTACCACTCCAATTGCCAGTTCAATAGCCACAATCGCATAGAGCTAGCTGTCATGTCTCAACGGACGCCGTCTATGGAAATGCACATCTGCAAAGACAAGAGAGATGAAGCAGAGAGGGTAATTTTTTAAAAGCCCTGTGGGCTGACATAAGGCACGGTGGGGGATAAAAACCACCGTTGAAGAAACTCTATTGATGTGTTTGACAGTGGCATCTGGGCTAATATTGATCAGATATTGACTGCAGCCCCCTTCCCATCGCTTTCTTCACAGCCGCTCAAAGCACTGGTTATAATTGCAGACACACACTGAGGAGAACAATACAAAGCACACCGACAACTCAAAAGGATGAGTTCTAAGCAAACACACTGGCCTCCAGTGCAAGAACAAATATTGATTATCAAAAATATAGCACAAATACTGAGCATATTTCCAACAGTGTGAGAAAAAATGAAAGAAATGTGTCAGAAGTGACGGCAGCAGTCTTCCTATCACTGGATCACCATCATCAATGGTCCACATCACCTAACCCATTTACAAATCCCTCTCAAGACAGATGAAGATACAGTACAGTAGGCAAACTATACTGCAAATAAAGTGCTTCCCCAGTTGATGGTTGAAAGCACACACACAGTGCCTCCTGCTGGGTAGCAGCTGAAACCCCTCCCCGGTGTGCCAGCCTCACAGAACAGAGAGAAAGACAGAGCTACCCAGGGACAAGAGCGCCTTTCACATTATGATTCATATATCTATTCTGCAAGTTAACACTGCGAACCAAGAAGGAAATACAATGTAGCTACAGCAGGCACTGCCCCACATATCTCTTTGCTCCGTCTCACTCAATCTTGTCCTCTTCCTCTCCATCAGGACCCTCGCATTCGTACCTACACGCTGTTACACTTCACTGTCGGCGCACTCACTGCTCACCTCTCAGGCACAAGGTTTTTCAACAGGAGACCCAAGCTCACCAAATGGTGCGTGAAATAAAATAGTGACACACGCCCCAATGAAACCTAATAAGACATCACATTAGAGAGATGAGAAACTATATCATTACCATGGCAACTGTGAGGCGCACAGCCAGAGGGCTGGCTGGGTGCCAAGAAAGAAAAGGGTAGAGGAGAAAAGGATGGAAAAAGGCAAACAGGAAAGATGAGATTTGTAAAGAAATATGCATAAATGAAGAAAATGGGTAGAATTGTGGAAGAGGATATTGACAGGCTAACCCACCCACTGAGTGATAAGAATGTAAAAGACATTAGTCTCTTTGGTCCGTGCTGTCACATGATCACGCTCCAGTTCACTATTTCTCCTTGACACTGTCAATGCTAACTGCTAATTAGTGCATAGCATGATTCCACTGTAAACCAGTACTGCTCTGAAGCAACTCCTGGTGAGTGGCAGGATTAATTGCCATGCTAAGCTCAGATGACCCCCTCATTGGAGCTCTCACTGGACCCAGAGCTAGGACTCTACGTGTGAGCAAAAGTAAGAGAGAAAAGTGAAGGCTCTTTTACATCTTATCTGTATTTTAGTAATTGGACCGTGTTCATGAGGCACTGAAACATAAAAAAAAAAACATCTGTGCTCCAACATTTGCTTCGTTCATTATCTTATTCAAATGTGTCAAGAATAGTCTTTAAAAGAGAGCGCTGAGCAAGATCCTGATGTGCTGAAACTGCAGTAATGAAGTGTAATTTTGTGCACACTGCCCGTGAAGAAACGCCGACTGAGCGTCTATGAAATCCCAGTCTTTCAGTGGCAGCTGCGAGCAGTCTGGGGGAGCGAGGGGGCTGCAGTGTGGACGCCGTCATTTCAAGCATCTGGAGCAGCATGCAGCGCTACACCGCCTACAAGCCGCCAGATCAGAGCGACACTGCCAACACAGAAACCACCCCCCTGTTTATTTCTAAACCAGCTGCTAGAGGAACTGGAGGTTTGATAAGGTAGCAGAGTCATTCACAGGCCGAACAATAAGTGGAAAAGGGCAGGAAGGAGATAATTTGTGTGATGAGATCAAGTGAAAAGGATGCAGTGGAGTTGGTAGCAAACGCACTGCAAGGTCCCGCCATTCAGTGACAGGAAGACGAAAACAATGTTAAGTGTGATGTAGAGAAGGAAGTATGTTTTACAAATATCTAAAATGTGGTTCTTACAGTGTTTAAGGAGTACAGTGTGATGGGCAGACTAAAATGGACTGCATTCCTTTGGCGCATTTCCAGTAATAGATACCCAGTGGCTGAGGCTTCTATACAAGGTGCCACCTGCTCAAGGAAACTAACATTCAAACACATTCACACACTCTGAAGTAATTTGGGGGTAAAGAGGATATATTAAGCTTGCTCTGGCCTGTTGCTGGAGCCGTTCTTGGCGTCAGGGAATTGTCCTAATACGACTATAAGGACATTTATTATTTCATTTGATTATCCCTTGCTGTCCTTTACATTTACTTTAATTTGATTTAATTTGTTTATTCCTTGCAGTCCGTTACATTTGCTATAATTTTGTTTAATTTGTTTATTCATTTCTTGTTTACATTCATTCAGATTTGGTGTATTTTGTTGTTTTCTTTTGTTTATCCTTCTGTCAGAACTATAACATTTTATCCTGTGCCGGACAGGTGCTTTGGGCCTGAGGCGGCAGACTCCCTGGTGGTGGCAGTGGTTTTCTTCACGTATCCGTTTTGAGTGGTGTGCAGTGTCACGGGTGATTTATTTTGGACCCCTTACTCCCCTTTTTGTTAACTGACGCCGTGGTAAGCCAAGCCCTGTCCGTTTCCCCAAAGTGGGTATTTTATACTAATGTATTGTGTGTGGTGTTTTTAGATATTTTGTATGTTATAAATAAAACTGTATTCGGACCCTTAAAACTGTCTCTGCCCGTGGTGTAAAACGAACCTGATTGTCCTTATCAGCATTAGACCTAGTTTTTATAATTTCCTGGGGGCGAAACTCCCCCAGGTGGCGTTGTCTGCAACCGACTTTAACACTTATCCTCACCACACCCGCCACATTTTAAGCTCATTTTCAGGTTCATATTTGTATTTTGTGCTCCAATGTGACATATTTACATACATAATATTCAAAAAGGTCTCTATTTTTTGCTGCAGCACCTTTTTTCACCCTCTGTCTGAAACCAGAGCACAGACTGCTCTGGTTTAGCAGTCCGGCTCTGTTGTGATTGGTCAACAGCTTAGAGATGACCCGCCCCTTAGCCTATCACGTACCATGTGTTGAAGCGCTAGCCAATAGAAGCAAGTGTTTTTGTTTTCGTTTACCAACTACCAACATTCCGATTGAAGAAGGACCACCTTCCCCCTGAGCCACAGCCGCCCCTAGAATACATTTATAGAAGTTTGAATAATTTATCGTTGTAATACAGTCTCAAATGACTAATGACATTTTCTGTAGCACTGGATGGTCTGTGGGGCAGAGAGGCCAATGCATTACAACACCGACCAATCAAAATCACAAGTTGGATTATAAAATATCCAAAGCACAGTTACTATTTAATTCATTGATATTTTAAATAATGAAGTAGACTTTCTGCTGCTACATGGCTTTAGGGCCACAGCACGATGGGGCAGCAGCTCATGACACTTTAGCCTCCATGAAAGAGATGCAAAGCGCCAACGCTTAAAGCCGTTAACATGACAGACGGCTGGATAGGGAGAGGCTGGCAGGCGTGTGAGAATGTCTGTCTCCATGTGCATTGCATTGCATTACCACACGTCAACAGTCTCTGGGGCTTAAACAAATATGAGGCACATGCAAATGAAGCAAGATGCTGAAAGGACCTGAGGTAGGCAGTAGCTGTTTGGTGCAAAAGAGTTTAATATGTATGCAAAAAATGTTTACTGTGCAGATGAGGTCACAATGCGTTACTGTGATTGGCAGAGTAATGAAATTCAATTAAGAATATGAATGGCAGAAATGTAGAGAATGAAAAATGCTGTTCAATCTTTTTTTAGAAGAATTGCATGACTGCAGGCTGACCTCAGTGTATACATACGTATAATGCCATTATCAGTGAGGGCAATTCAACCTTCGAATTCTCATCAACAATACAATATTATTGTGTTACAGTAAATATTGCATTTGATCAAGTTTAGGAAGTGTAAATAAATAATGTTAAAATTGAATAAATGATGCACACACACAGTGCAGGATGCTACAGTATTCTGTTTAATCCATAATGTGAAACTCCCTCATTGTCTACTGATAAAAGAAACAAAACATGTTAAACCAAAGGACTCCGGCGTGTTCACTGAGAATGTCCACATGAGTTTCTCTCCACATACGCTGTGTAGAGTGTAAACTTATTGCTGAAACAATTATTCTGTTGCATCACGAACTGAGTGAAATTGTCCGTGGTGATATCAGCCGCAGAGAATGACTGTCTTACTGTACAGTTCATTCAGTGACTCCGTATTACAGTCAGAGTTTGCATCAGCTTTTTGATCATCCTTCTCAGCATGTTGCATGATTGTGCTTCCAGCATAAGAGGGCAGAAGCTTTGGACTTATAACAAGATGCTATTGTCCAAAAACTCCCAAAACATCCTGCCAAAAACACTTGTTATTGTTGAGCATCCTCAAAGGGATTGTGACTGGAATATTATTGTGGGACGGTTTAACCTCTTACATAAAACCACCATCAGCACAGTTTTACACCAATGATTTAAGACAAGCACGTTTGTTTAGTTTAAAACTGAAGTTTTGCTTATTAGATGTATTAACCTTCTCTTATTTAAAAAATTGGAAGATGTTGACATTTCTCGTGTAGGTCTTAAACTAGATGCTGATTCATCTTAGATCAAAAGCAAGTTGCTTTAACTATTGCTTCAGAGATTAAACATGGGGACTGCAGTAACTGTGACTCGCTGTTCTCTATGATGGAATTAACATAAGCGTGGGAGACAAGTCCAACAATTAAATTGGATTTCAAATCACAATCTCAAAAGTGTTTGTTTCATTCTCCTTGGCAGTTTTTGTGGGGATAAGCGGTAATTACAGGTGTGTTTTGGGATTTCTCATCCCAGAGGCACCTGTGTCAGGCACCTCAGCTGTGTGTGTGTGTGTGTGTGTGTGTGTGTGTGTGTGTGTGTGTGTGTGTGTGTGTGTGTGTGTGTGTGTGTGTGTGTGTGTGTGTGTGTGTGTGTGTGTGTACGTATGTGCGTGAGTGTGTGCTTCCTATTATGTCCACCCGCTCTATACTCAAGAGTTGTTTAAAATGAGAAGCAATCCACTGCAGGGACTCTACATGTGCATTGTTCAGTAAATATATAACTTACACACACATAAGGCTCTCCAAGTTCATAAACGCACACATACAAACGCACACAGATAAGGAAGCAGACCTGCAACTGAGAGCTTTAAGTGAGAGAATCAAGATGGTTCTCCTGGAAAAAAAGGCCATGCACTCCATCAATAATGCATAGGCTTGGTTATTTACTCTTGCTGGGGTGCTAACACCAGTTCATCATTCCTACAGAAACGGCTATAGCTGTATTTGAAAGAAAGAGAGAGAAGAAGGAAAAAACATAGACACAGTTCAGGATGAATAAGAATAAGATGGTGACCATTTGCAAGACTAACTCCTGCATTTAATCACTCAAGAGGATCACTCAACCACTGATTCTTGAAGAGCTCTGCTGCTTACCCCCTGGGGCCAAGCCACACTGTAATGGCAAGCAATATTCTGATAAAAGTACTCTGGTATTATGAGGTCCACCCGCCATAATACGATGCATCATGATGCAGCTGCTCAGAAGATATTGTGTTTCTGGCCCCTCAGTGAAGTGTAGCCGCAGAAGAGAGATGTGACATGGACAGAAGCCATGTCAGTATATTGGAGAGGCAGGTAGGGGAGCGAGCAGTGAGGGGGGGGGTGAGTCATTTCCCAGCAGGCTGAGATGGAGTAGAATCTTTTTTTTAACACTTGACTGGAGCAGAGTGCGGTGTGCCACGTTTAAGGGTCATCTCAACCAGACCCCTTCTTTGTTCTGGTGTCATCACTCTCCATTTCACACTGCTGTCATTCTGCCATGCTGTGACTCAGTGTTTGAACAACATGCAGGCTCTTGATCTGACTGGTTGAACATGATGTTCTCTTGCATGGCTGCGTCGACAGAGAGCTTAATGCATCATTAATGTAATA
Organism: Notothenia coriiceps; assembly: GCF_000735185.1. Classification (NCBI taxonomy): domain Eukaryota; kingdom Metazoa; phylum Chordata; class Actinopteri; order Perciformes; family Nototheniidae; genus Notothenia; species Notothenia coriiceps. The sequence continues at coordinate 726,132 of NW_011366398.1, read as the reverse complement.
ATGTGTTTGTAGTACTATATGTACAAAGGAACAGTGAAAGAAAACAAGTGCGAGGGCTCCATTTCCAACGTGGCAAAAGGCAGAAAATGTGTTGGGAGGGACAAGGCATTTTCAATCACCTGCATCTTTGGGCACAACTAAGGATGTAATTATAGTATACAGTGCATTGTAGCTTACGATAAAATGTTATCGACATTCCACTGACAAAGACCATCTATTCAAATCCTAGGGCACACATAAACATTTATTGAAAGACAGTTCGCTTGATGTTATTCCTGATATAATAGCACAATCTAGATAGTTTACCTAATAAAAAGAAAAAGAATACATTTAGTATATAACAAATGAATTTATTGTGAATCAAAGCCGAACCAGGCAGCCATGACTAATGTGTGGCCCTTCAATGCCATACACCGTGTTTGGTGTGTGTTGATCTCAGCATCAATGCCTGCATCAAACACCACTGAACTCCTAGCCTTGGAAAGTTGTGCTTTTAAAAATGTAATTTTGATTTTAATTCCTTCTTACCAGTCTCCTTAGTAATTGTTTTGCATGTAATATCAGGTAACTAGGTAACCCATTGTACAGTTGCAAGAAAAAGTATGTGAACCCTTTGGAACTACCTGGATTTCTGCATAAATTGGTCATAAAATGTGTTGTGATCTTCATCTAAGTCACAACAATAGACAAACACAGTCTGCTTAAGCTAAAACCACACAAACAATTATATGTTTTTATGTTTTTATTGAACACACCATGTAAACATTCACAGTGCAGGGTGGAAAAAGTATGTGAACCCTTGGATTTAATAACTGGTTGACCCTCCTTTGGCAGCAATAACCTCAACCAACAATTCCTTTAGTTGCATATCAGACCTGCACAACGGTCAGGAGGAATTTTGGACCATTCCTCTTTACAAAACTGTTTCAGTTCAGCAATATTCTTGGGATGTCTGGTGTGAATCGCTCTCTTGAGGTCATGCCACAGCATCTCAATTGGGTTGAGGTCAGGACTCTGACTGGGCCACTCCAGAAGGCCTATTTTCTTCTGTTGAAGCCATTCTGTTGTTGATTTACTTCTGTGCTTTGGGTCGTTGTTCTGTTGCATCACCCATCTTCTGTTGAGCTTCAATTGGTGGACAGATGTCCTTAAGTTCTCCAGCAAAATGTCTTGATAAACTTGAGAATTAATTTTTCCGTCGATGATGGCAATCTGTCCAGGCCCTGAGGCAGCAAAGCCGCCCCAAACCATGATGCTCCCTCCACCATACTTCACAGTTGGGATGAGGTTTTGATGTTGGTGTGCTGTGCCTTTTTTTCTCCACACATAGCGTTGTGTGTTCCTTCCAAACAACTCAACTTTGGTTTCATCTGTCCACAGAATATTTTGCCAGGTGCTCTTTTGCAAACTTCAAACATGCAGATCAGAGCACATTTTATGAACAACTTATGCTGAAATCCAGGTAATTCCAAAGGATTCACATACTTTTTCTTGCAACTGTATATATGGTAAGATGAAAATTGTTCTACACATGTATTGCTCTTTTATATTATGCCCATGAAATGGCAATGCCACATTTTTCTTTTATATTTGTTATCTATTCTCAAAGGGATCAAGTCTTTCTGGTTGACCAGGAGGAAGTTGCTGGAAGAAATGAAAAGATTTTCTGGGCCATTTTGCAGCTCCTACGCCATGTTGACCATATCCAAGGCAAAGGATTTAAAATGGTTCAATGGAATGTACGTCCATCGGTGAGACATTAAGTGTCTTTGCATGTGGTTTTAAGAAGTGCCATCCAGAGTAAGAGACAGGATTGGCTGGTAATACATTATCTTCCTTTAATAATTGGCAGTGACTGTGTTGAGCATATTTGTATAATATCAAAGTCATGTTTATGTTCATGTGTATGACATCATCATAATGTGCCTGAAACGTGCTGATGCTAATGCTAATGAGCATGCGCAGAAACAATAAACGGCTCTTACTCCAGGCCAAACTCTGAGCGATAGTGGTCGTGTGTTTTTTCTGTCCGTTAGCATACTTACACTACTTTGGCTGACTGCAAACGTGGAGACGTCTGCTGAACTATGTCTCGCGCAACAGACTGGCTCTACTGTCATACAGCACAAATCTAATCTTTGACTCCCATGTCCTGTCTGTAACAGCCCGCACATACAGTATACTATACCTCACTGTCGACTGCAGACATATTTGTGTCTGCCCTCCAACGAAAGAAAAGGAAAACTAATCAGATGCTATGCTAAGAGGTATGCTAAATAATTACATCCATTAATGGCATCCAGAATCCCTTATCAACACTGAATTAATACACAATCATGGCGTGAATGACTGAAGAAACAGCAGACAGGTTGTATTCACAGTAATGCATTGTACGTGCCTATGACCTAATGTGCCTTAACTACCATTCTTCCACTGTGAGGAACTTCATTATGACTGGAAACAATTAGTGGGACCAACGTATGTAATGGGCTCTCAGCTTCCAACGGCACAGTCAATAGCCTGGAAATGGAAACTCTGCTCTAATCACTAATGAGAAAATTGTGGAGGGGCAATAGGGAGGGAGAGAGTCACTGGGGAGTGTGGATAAGACGGAAAAGCAGCTAAACACTAGTACAGTAAGCTGAATGATACAGGTAATGTTAGACTATGAAATAAAAATTGGCTTTCATCATCATAACATACCTCCAAAATCATAATCCGATTCCCTGCTTATCAAAAAGGTAATCATCGGACTGGGATCTCCCCATGAATAGCTGATGTGTTTACTGCCTGCTTTGTAATTGACCCAAGCCTTGGGAAGGGTGTGACAGAAATCACACTGGCAATCAGCGCGGTAATGGATTAAGCCTATATCCATAACAAGGACCAGCTCCAAGCAGCGAAAATGAGCAGCCAAAAACACAAGAGGGAGCGCTTCATAAAGCCCACTCAGCACCTGTGGTAAAGGCTACAGAAGCTGCAGCTAATGCGTGCAGTGCTAAGAAATCCCTCTGTGTTTCAGTTTTAATGATAGCCTAAACTCCATTTCCATCCCTCCAATCTCAACAGAAATCAATGCTAAGGAAACACTCAAGTTTCCACCAAGCAAAAGCAATTTCTGCCCGGACGGCTACATAGCGAAGAGGTGTTTTATGGTGTTAATGCCATTGCACCGTCGGCTATGATTGGACATTTAATAAGCAAGCCTGGGAAATAGTATTTTGGGTTCCTTATACCTTTCTCTTCCTCCTTCAAGTACAGGGTTTATAAAACCAGAAGCCTTGACACACCAGTAAATTAAACTCTCAGCTTGTGGGAAGAAAACGGCTTCTTTGAAATCAATGCAATCATTAAGAATGTTTATGGGCTCAATACATTTATATCGCTGTGAAATGCTGTGAAAATAAATGGCGCAGCTCGGCTCTGGTTCATTTGCATGGTGCTTGGAGAGATGTGTTATTCCTATTGGTATGACTCCCCTATACCTTTACATCCTGTTTCCCGAGCAATACTGTTGTGAATTATTGATGTTACCGCCATGTCTCCCTCCCTCCCAAAGTCCCTTACACATCAGCCCCACTGCAAGGATTTCCAAGCTTCACCGAGTCTCCGAAGAACAGACTGCACACAATCCCAGTGACAATATCCAATAAAGCAGAGCAGGGGGAGGGGCGAGATGCTCCCTGACATTTAAATCAATTGCTTTCTAACAACAACTCTATGATTTTTAATCCATCTTTATTACCATCCTTACTGCAATGCTCAAAGCTTCACGGCTGTTTCTATCACAGTATAGAGAAAACAGCAACAGCTAAATAAACCTCTCCTTTTCTGTTGTGGTATTTCAGCCCAGATGGCAAAAAAAACTAATCTTAATATTGATATAGCTTAATGCAGTAATGCTCCTTGTGTTGAAACTCAAACGAGAGAATCTAGCTCAGGGTTTCAGTTGTTTGTTAATGTTTCATCCCGAGATCTCTATCTGCAAACAGTGTGTTTAACAGTGTGTGCTAAAGAAAAGGCACAGATGTGTGCTAATTCCCAAGGTCTCTGAATGCATGTTTTATCACTCTGCCTCAGAGAGGTTGTGGAGGGGGGTCCTGCCACCCCGAGTAGAAACGACAGTAACTGCTGCTGCTTCTTCAAGTAGTGTGGAGAATATCTGCAACATGAACATTTATATCATATACTATGTGTATTGGATTTACAAAAATACCTGTTTTGCTTCTCATTAGTAAAGTGACTACACAAGGGAAATGATGACCAATTTACCTGAGATGAAATATAATGCCTGTATTTGACTTTAGTCATTTTTATCTCGTCCACCCGATCAAACAACATAATACTGGTCTGATCTTTCACGTTTTCTTTTCACGCACACAGAGCAGTGCGATATGACAGACAGCGTATGTCTACAAGTTAAAATAATTGTGCTTATAATATAACCTACCCAAGTAAAATAATTTTAGATCAATAGCAGTATTGTAAATGTCAATACAGTGACAGGTTGACAATACAATACCATACAATACCATACAATACCATACCATACGATACCATGCGATACCATACCATACCATACCATACGATGTGATACCATACCATACCATACCATACCATACCATACAATACGATCCGGTACGACTGACATTTTTCTTGCATCATACTGTAGCATCTCTATTTGAAACATCAGCAAGGACAATATTAAGACAAGATACAAGACAACGGACATTTAACAAAACAATTACAAACACTGNTGTTTCTCCCATTTAATGGTAGAAAATTAATATTCTATGTTCAGGACATTACATTACATTGCATTTAGCTGACGCTTTTATCCAAAGCGACTTACAATAAGTACATTCGACCAGGAAGATACAACCTTGAAGAAAACAGAATCATATAAGTACATCAGGTTTCATAGAGCCAAACATTTCAAGTGCTACTCAACTGGCTTTAGAAAGCCAGCCCTTTATTAGTATATAAGTGCTTTGTTAATAATTCTATCGCTCGAAGTGGAGTCTAAAGAGATGAGTTTTCAGTCTGCGCCGGAAGATGTGCAAGCTACCTGCTGTCCTGATGTCAATGGGGAGCTCATTCCACCATTTTGGAGCCAGGATAGCAAACCCACGCGTTTTTGCTGATGGGAACTTGGGTCCCCCTCGCAGTGAGGGTGCAGCGAGCCGTTTGGCCGATGCAGAGCGGAGTGCACGTGCTGGGGTGTACAGTTTAACCATGTCCTGGATGTAGGAAGGGCCAGATCCATTCGCAGCATGGTACGCAAGTACCAGTGTCTTGAATGTTTTGGGTCAGAGATAATGTTGTTAACCGTCTAGACTAGAGCTCCTGCAAAAATGTGTTCCTTTATTCCCTAGTTATATACAACCGCTCAAACTCCACCACATAATGCATTATGAAATCCTGATCTATAAGTAGGGTTGCTGGGTTTTATCTGCTCAATATTGGTGTTAAAACGAGTCAATATACATTTAGTATAGGCAATAGTTAATACCAAATTATACATATGTTTTTTAACATACTAATAATATGATAATAATGTATTTGTAAAAGTACAAGTGAACCCGATTACCTATTTTATTATATAATAATAGGGCCAGTATTAAAGTACACCATGCGTGGAAATGCAACCAGTGAGAGATAGATTCAAAACCGAAACCCATTGTTTATCGCCATTATCATTTATTATTCATACTTCTCTTTTTATGGCGCCGTTAGCCGAGGCAGTTCACAAAACATGGCTGGCATGTACACAGAAATAACTCATGTCTGTGCTTTAATATTTAAAGAAGCTGAGACAAATAGTTCCCCTGTGTGAAACCCGATAGACAACATTAGGCAGTCTGCTTAAACAAAGAAATTGAAATGTTCTTAAGGACGTGTTTGCTTAATGGTAAGTGACAGCTGATTTATACTGACAACTCTTGTCCGGGTTATATCGGCATCTATTCCCAGGTGGGCCTCGGTCTCTATAACCTCGTGCAGCCAGGCACTTTAACCAAATTGGTTAGGTAAATATCCTACAATATATATTGATCACACATAAAAAATGTGGATCAATTAAGTAACAAGATTACTCTGAGAAAAGGACTGCTGAAGATACTGTTTAATGGCTGACTAAAAGGCATGTGAAGCATCAAAATATTGCTGATATATGTGGTGTAAATGATCATGATGAACCTGGCACATCCGATTTTAGAAGTTAATCCAGTGCATGAATCTTACCAGCATAATACACAGCTCTCTGTGTCGTCTGAGGAATCAGAAAATGCCTGGAGCGCATTTCTGGCAAGACATAGAAGCCAGTTAAGAATAAAACAGGTAAGGCAAAGAGGGAATAACAAAAGCTTTTATGTGCTGAAGCCCCTTGGCTGTCAAGGAAACACAATTTCAGCCTCAGCATGAAAATACAAAATTAATAAATGGACCAAAAGTTCCCATCAGAGGGAGGGGTTGGTGCTGCAGCTATAGTCCCTGAAAGTGAGACAAAGAGAAGGTAAGATACAACAAGAGGAGAAAAGCATTAAAATGACTGCAGCACATTAATTGTTCATGAGAAGGTGCATACAGGCAAACAAAGCTGTGATGAATGGTCTCATTTGTGCAATGAGAAAGGCCCCGCCCAGCTTGTCTGCTATCCAGCTCCAGTCCCCTCTTTACTCAGCCTTATGCAAATATGGACCTCCATTAGCTGTGTTAACAGGTGACTGCTCAGAAGTGACCCCCATTGACCACGGTGGGGTGATGGATAGTCCACCGATACTGATTCAGTGTCACCAAGGGCAGAGGGTGGTGACTTCATCCTTCTGACAAATATGATAAACAATCAAATCCTAAATTTCACAAACACATACATTTATCTTGTGTCCTTTAACTTCTACGCTCTCACTTTCCCTCGTAGAAGTGCACACATGTAAACAAGAACACACACATCCAATGCCCTCATAGGCAGACCAGAGGAGGTATCATGATTAAATCATGAAACATTAATGATGATGCCCTTGTCTCTTCCCCTAGCCTCAAATAGCAATGTCTCTGCATGGCAAATTAGGGTTTCCAAATACTCAAGAGCTAGCGGCTCAGTGCCAGACGCACCCACATTAATAAGGAGAAATTAGACAAACACTGAGAGCTGTTTATTAAGGAAGAACATGCCCTATGAGACCTCACTAGTAAAAAGCGGGACCAGTATAGGCCGCATAATAAGATGGAGAGACTAAAGGTGTATGAGACAGGATATGAAAAAGCATGAAGAAAAGCTCTAAATTATAGAGCTTTTAATATTATTTTCTGTTATTCACACCATAACGGATGTAAAAAAAAGGCAATTATAGAGAAAATGAAAGGTAACTGAGGGGCCAGCTGTAGCACGGATGACCACAGCTCTTACAGGGATTTCTCTAAAAAGACATCTACAGCAGTATAATACTGCTAGTCCTCCTTTTACCTCTAGATCTACTGATTAAACTGCTTTCATAGATACATATGGTTAATGGTGTACCAGAATGTACCCTCATTTGAGTAAACAGGAAATAATTGAATTCAGACAGGAAAGAAATTAGGTCCAAACAACAACCAAACTATAAGAAAGCTCATAATCCCCGAGCATCTGTTTGCACAGATACCCTCATGCATACTACTCCATGCCAATGCACCGCCGTGAGTGGGAGCTAGTTTCGTGTTGGAGTGTGCCGTCTTATGAGCTGATGTCGCCAAGGGTCATATCGACACCTGCGTTGTGAATAATGCATGACCATGTAAAGACTTTTTTTTTTTTTTTTTATAAAAGGCCACCAAGGGAACTGGCAGAATGAAAATGCCACAAAAGCTGCAGAGGTCCTAATTAGTGCAACTCTCTATACGCCCGTAACCCCCACCATAACAACAGCATTCACACCACGGGGAACAGATATGGAACATTTATTACCGCCTCCACAAAGGACTGAGGTTTACAATATGTGGCATTAACAATGTGTGTCGCATAGCCGTGAAGCTAATAAGCCCTTTGTGTCCCACCTCCACCAAATACGTCAACATGTGCAGAATATGCACATAGGGTCAATAAAAACTCAAAGAAAAAAAGGCTTTCTGCACATTACTGCTACACTCAGCTTAATTTACTTAATTTATTACAAGGAAAATGAGCACAGTGGTCAAACGAGCCTCCAGTTGTTTACCAAGAAAACTATATTCTCATTTCCACTCGACTAAATGGATTGACTGAAAGCAATACGACAGCTTGAAATCTTATCATAAATAAATATGATGTGCATACAGCATGAACACAAGGTAAACATGAACAAACATTTTTTAAAGTGTTAAAAAGCGCTATGCTAATATAATGTCCTCTCTATGTAACATGTGCGCTTCTATTGGCTAGCGTTCCTACACATTGTAACTGATCGGTTAAGGGGCGGGACACCTCTAAGCTGTTGACCAATCACAACAGAGCTAGCCAGCTCACCAATCATAGCAGACTGGGCTCTGGTTTCAGACAGAAGGTGAAAAGAGGCGCTGCAGCACATGATGAAAAATAAAGACCTTTTTGAACATTAAAGCATGTAAACATAGAAAAGGCTAAAAATACAAATATTACCTGAAATGAGAATAAAAGGGCTGTTTTAAAACATTATCCTGGGTGATCCATTTTCAGCAAAAGTAAGCAACAGTAAGATTTTTTTCATATTTCATTAATGTCATGTAAGAATGATGTCTTGCTATGATGGTCAGTTCAATCTTTCTAATGGATTGTCATGTGATAAATGATATTTTTCAGTGATAACAGCATGATATCTCTCTCATCCTCACCCCTCTGCCCTCTCAGACTCTTCAGCACAGGAAGTGTTTCTCTGTGAGTGACAGGAACACAGCACTGAGACGCTGTAATCCCGGTCCAGTTCTCCCCTCTGAGCCCTGAGGATTTGTGGAATATGATCCAGGGCCCAAAAGACGCACATCCACACTCATATACACACACAGACACACAGAAAATCCCATCCCTCCTCATCTATACCCTTATCACCGGCTTTGACCCCTCACCTCAACTCCAAAGTGAGACTCTTTATTAGTCTGCCACATCCAATAAAACCTTCCTCATAAAAGAGAATGAAACCCAGCCTGCCTTTCTTTCTGTGGAAGGATCAGAGCAGAGGTTGTGACAGCTGTATCAGACTTTCTTCAGACATATTACAGCCCATCACGCCATACTGATAGAGCAAGGTATCCAGCCAATCAAACAGCCTGTAACCACAGATGCTCTAACTACCCTGGGTGTAATACATTCTCAAACACAGGCCGTATTTCCACACAGGCATTGTCAACTCTTATTCTACTCAACCAGTGTCACCGTCCAAAGGTTATTGGCAGATACAAAACATATTAGCAATTGTACTCCCATTTTATAAGTATAAGATAAAAGGATCTAAAGGATATGAAAGGAAATGTTGTTATGTCATTGCAGGGTCAACACAAGTGTTATTAATAACATTAATTATGTCCCTTTTCTATGTTTGTGGGCCAGGACAGTGGTCTTGCACATGTTGACTCACTGGAATGGTGGTGACATACCGGTAATTCATTTGCTTCATTAAATCTGTTTTAAACCTATTGCCTATGAGCTGATGCTAATGCGCTAGCAAGGAAACATGACTATCACATTGACTATCCTAACATGCTGATGTTAGCAGGTACATTATTTACTATCTTAGTTTAAGGTGTTAGCATGCTACACTTTTTGTTGTTTTTCACCTAAGGCTCAGTCTAAAGTATGTATTCCATGTGTGCACACACACACACACACACACACACACACACACACACACACACACACACACACACACACACACACACTTTTGCTCGCCATAATGGAACCATCTCTGTGAAATGGCACCAAGCGGTCCAGGGTATTGACCATAACAGAGCAGCAGGGATAAAGATTAGAGACAGCAGAGCAATCAAACAATGTGTTACGATTCATCAAGGGAATAGATCAACAATGATCAGAATGAGAGCAATACGACCACAGCCTTCATCCCTATTAGTGCGAATATTGGCAGAAAACTAGCTATTCTTAGCCGTAGCAAAGCCTTTAGATTAAATTAAATATGATTAAATATCACTTTTCTATCACACTATTGTAAAAACGATCAATACTAAAGCCTGACAAACAAGACTGAAAATTATATTTAATTTGATAGAATGTGAGTCCGATGACACTGAGACTTCTAAACAAATACAAAATAAACTCACACACACTTCAACTTGTGATTACACGTCAGGTAAAGTAGGGTCTCTGCAACAAGTGAAGGAGACAGTTTCATTATCAGAGAAGGTACAGAGAAGAGTTGGGGCAAGGTTAGTTTTTCAACATGTTCTGTCAGAGTTCTTTCTGGAGTGGATGAAATGAAAGAATACACTCAGAATAAAACCTCTAGTGAATTATCAATAGTGCTTGGCATTGCTTAAGGCTGCCTGCATGATTTAGGCCGTACAACTGGAAGCCTTTGACAATTCACCAAGGATGCTCCAATATTACAAATAGCCGAGAATATTATATATATATATATATATATATATATATATATATATATATATATATCGTAGCTTTATCACTTGTCCCAGATGATCTCAGCCACATTGGTAGTACTTCATTTGTTGAGAAAACACTGAAATGAATAAAAAACAATGAGGTTAACTGTGTGACGGCAATATTTAGATGCATATTTTATGTCCTTATCAACTGAGGTTGCGATGACTTTGCAGGCCTATCAGTCATCCCCTCCTTCTGTCCCAAATGGCCAAACACGCTTATTTATTAATCAAACGTGTCACACATTAGAGATTTTAATTCCCTGCACATCCACATAAGCGTCTTGTTTAATTATGCTTTTGGTATAATATCAACTGCGCCAAACACTTGAAGCCACAAAGCTGACATCCAGGTGTGCACAAACGGAGAGGGAGACAAATAAAATCACATTAAAAGGCACATTAGTAAATATACAAATTGGCTTTTTTGTATAATTTTAAACATAGTGTTAAAATAGCTGCTCGATATATCACATTATGCGGCATGATATAGTACATATCACATAAAATACCTTTGCTGCCCTATTTTTCCTGAAATAAAAAGTGAACGTTACCACAAAACGACCCCCACAATGTAACCGTGTTTTACCACAGACTTTGTAATGGTAAAATCCCATGTGGCATGAATGAATGTGTTGTGCCATAAGCGTTGCTCGGGGAAATGAGAGCTGTGGCGGCAGTGCGGATGCAAATATGCAATTACATGAAGTACATAGATGAAATCAAAAGGAGACTGCATCATAAATAAACATGCAAATGCTTAGGGTAAACGTGTAATTTATTCTATTTATGAGTCAATGAATACTGTGGAAGTAATAAGAAACATTCTGATTCGCCATGTATCTATATTTTATTATGATATTCAGTGCCTCTGTATCTGTAAACAAACTTTAAAAGGCTGGGACATAAATAGTTTTACACTCATGATCACTGAATATCATCTTTGCAATTTAATCAGCCTTTAAAAAGGATCAGTGTGCAATGCTTTACAGATTGATGGGTCTTATTTTATATCCAATATCAGAGTTCTATATGTTAAATGAGCACAAGAAGCGTGTGTCAGTGATGCATGAACAACTCGTAATCTGACAGACATGACTAACAACTGTGAGTCTTGAAATAAATACTAATTATTTTACCATATGGTAAAAGATGCTGATATTTACAGTAAACCACTACGGTCTACGTTTACATCAGTCTTGGCCAAGGTGAAAACAAAAAATGCTCCTCCAAGTGTTTGGATTTCAGTGACCCTGAAATATGAAAGAGGTCATTTCCGAGCTCAGTTGACAAACTTCCCAAACAGTTTCCGGTTTTAAATCTCATTGTTAAATATTTCCCAAGGACTGTGTGCACTACCAAGGCTTTGACCTCCTTTTCATACGGGTCGTTCCACATATTTTCTTTGTCGTAAATGAGTAGAGAATTTCTTGAGGCTGATCATCGAACTGAATGTTATCAGAACCAAACTGAAAAGGAAATGGTAATGCAATAATACAGGTGTTATTGTTGCATACGGCAGAGCATGCAACATCGCAGGTGTACAATCATTTATTTCATATCGCTTAAAGATCCCATGTCATGGCCATTTCTACTGATCATAATTCCTTTGTTGAGGTATACTAAAATAGATTTATATTGTGCAATTTTCCAAACTCACATTGGTTTCTCATACAGCATCTCTGTATAGTATGTGTATTCACTCTCTGTCCTAAACGGCTCCTTGTGAGCCCACTGGCCGTCTGCGAGACAGCGAAACCCAGCCCGAAACCAGCCCGAGCACACACACACACACGCAGCCTGGCTGGGAGTTTGTATGTGTGCTCACACACACAGACTCGCAGCCTCGCCGCATCCCGCCGTCTCAGGGAGATGGAAATTGGCGGAGCTGCAGCTGAGAAAAGATTGAGTGTGTGTGTGTGAGGAAGTCTGCGGATTGGTCCATTTGGATCAATCCGCGGACTTAACGTAACGGCTCCGCGGATGTAATGTAACGGCTCCACGGATTTGTCCATTTGGGTATGGGCACGTCACTGTACTCAGGAAGAAAACAATGGAAAAAGAGAAATCTCCAACGAGGCGTTCTGGGGCAGCATAGACAGGTCTTTTCTGTGTTAGAGTTTTACTCGCTACAGGGTGTACTTTGAGGGTTTGTGACTTTGCAGACCGTTTACATGCATAAAAACCTTCGTAACACACAAGGGGACGGGTAATAACAGGAAAAGCATGACATGGGACCTTTAAAAGGGCCCTATTGTGCTTTGGGGATAGTTTCCATATGTGTAATATATGTTTTTATGCATGTAAATAGTCTGTAAAGGCTAAAAATCCCAAAGCTGCCTAAACAGCCTCCATTGGACAACTTTGTTTTCTTCCGCAACATGGTGACATCACTATAAAGCACTCGCTCTTCTATTGGCTAGCGCTCCAACACACTGTACCTGATATATCAATATATAGCAATAATCTGATAGGTGGATGTTTTATAGACAAAAGGTTTAGTAGTTGTATATATTTTCTGTCAGCATCGTTAATTA